>NC_134524.1:1635143-1667643 GCF_027942865.1 Odontesthes bonariensis
AACCCTTTAAACCTCTCAGAACAGGTGAATAAATGACAGAATAACCCTTTAAACCTTTCAGAACAGGTAAATAAATGGCAGAATAACCCTTTAAACCTCTCAGAACAGGTGAATAAATGACAGAATAACCCTTTAAACCTTTCAGAACAGGTGAATAAATGGCAGAATAACCCTTTAAACCTCTCAGAACAGGTGAATAAATGACAGAATAACCCTTTAAACCTTTCAGAAAAGGTGAATAAATGACAAAATAACTCTTTAAACCTTTCAAAACAGGTGAATAAATGGCAGAATAACCCTTTACACCTCTCAGAACAGGTGAATAAATGACAGAATAACTCTTTAAACCTTTCAAAACAGGTGAATAAATGGCAGAATAACCCTTTAAACCTTTCAGAACAGGTGAATAAATGACAGAATAACCCTTTAAACCTCTCAGAACAGGTGAATAAATGACAGAATAACCCTTTAAACCTTTCAGAACAGGTGAATAAATTGCAGAATAACCCTTTAAACCTTTCAAAAAAGGTGAATAAATGGCAGAATAACCCTTTAAACCTCTCAGAACAGGTGAATAAATGGCAGAATGACCCTTTAAACCTTTCAGAACAGGTGAATAAATGGCAGAATAACCCTTTAAACCTTTCAGAACAGGTGAATAAATGGCAGAATAACCCTTTAAACCTTTCAGAACAGGTGAATAAATGGCAGAATAACCCTTTAAACCTTTTAGAACAGGTAAATAAATGGCAGAATAACCCTTTAAACCTTTCAGAACAGGTGAATAAATGGCAGAATAACCCTTTAAACCTTTCAGAACAGGTGAATATATGGCAGAATAACCCTTTAAACCTCTCAGAACAGGTGAATAAATGGCAGAATAACCCTTTAAACCTCTCAGAACAGGTGAATAAATGGCAGAATAACCCTTTAAACCTTTCAGAACAGGTAAATAAATGGCAGAATAACCCTTTAAACCTCTCAGAACAGGTGAATAAATGGCAGAAAAACCCTTTAAACCTTTCAGAACAGGTAAATAAATGGCAGAATAACCCTTTAAACCTCTCAGAACAGGTGAATAAATGGCAGAATAACCCTTTAAACCTCTCAGAACAGGTAAATAAATGACAGAATAACCCTTTAAACCTCTCAGAATAGGTAAATAAATGGCAGAATAACCCTTTAAACCTCTCAGAACAGGTGAATAAATGGCAGAATAACCCTTTAAACCTTTCAGAACAGGTGAATAAATGTTAGAATAACCCTTTAAACCTCTCAGAACAGGTGAATAAATGGCAGAATAACCCTTTAAACCTTTCAGAACAGGTAAATAAATGGCAGAATAACCCTTTAAACCTTTCAGAACAGGTAAATAAATGGCAGAATAACCCTTTAAACCTCTCAGAACAGGTGAATAAATGGCAGAATAACCCTTTAAACCTTTCAGAACAGGTGAATAAATGGCAGAATAACCCTTTAAACCTCTCAGAACAGGTGAATAAATGGCAGAATAACCCTTTAAACCTTTCAGAACAGGTGAATAAATGGCAGAATAACCCTTTAAACCTTTCAGAACAGGTGAATAAATGGCAGAATAACCCTTTAAACCTCTCAGAACAGGTTAATAAATGGCAGAATAACCCTTTAAACCTCTCAGAACAGGTGAATAAATGGCAGAATAACCCTTTAAACCTTTCAGAACAGGTGAATAAATGGCAGAATAACCCTTTAAACCTATCAGAATAGGTGACTAAATGGCAGAATAACCCTTTAAACCTTTCAGACAGGTGAATAAATGGCAGAATAACCCTTTAAACCTTTCAGAACAGGTGAATAAATGGCAGAATAACCCTTTAAACCTCTCAGAAAAGGTGACTAAATGGCAGAATAACCCTTTAAACCTTTCAGACAGGTGAATAAATGGCAGAATAACCCTTTAAACCTCTCAGAACAGGTGAATAAATGGCAGAATAACCCTTTAAACCTCTCAGAACAGGTGAATAAATGGCAGAATAACCCTTTAAACCTTTCAGAACAGGTGAATAAATGGCAGAATAACCCTTTAAACCTCTCAGAACAGGTGAATAAATGGCAGAATAACCCTTTAAACCTTTCAGAACAGGTGAATAAATGGCAGAATAACCCTTTAAACCTCTCAGAACAGGTGAATAAATGGCAGAATAAACCTTTAAACCTCTCAGAACAGGTGAATAAATGGCAGAATAACCCTTTAAACCTTTCAGACAGGTGAATAAATGGCAGAATAACCCTTTAAACCTCTCAGAACAGGTGAATAAATGGCAGAATAACCCTTTAAACCTTTTAGAACAGGTAAATAAATGGCAGAATAACCCTTTAAACCTCTCAGAACAGGTGAATAAATGGCAGAATAACCCTTTAAACCTTTCAGAACAGGTGAATAAATGGCAGAAAAACCCTTTAAACCTTTCAGAACAGGTGAATAAATGGCAGAATAACCCTTTAAACCTTTCAGACAGGTGAATAAATGGCAGAATAACCCTTTAAACCTCTCAGAACAGGTGAATAAATGGCAGAATAACCCTTTAAACCTTTTAGAACAGGTAAATAAATGGCAGAATAACCCTTTAAACCTCTCAGAACAGGTGAATAAATGGCAGAATAACCCTTTAAACCTTTCAGAACAGGTGAATAAATGGCAGAAAAACCCTTTAAACCTTTCAGAACAGGTGAATAAATGGCAGAATGACCCTTTAAACCTCTCAGAACAGGTGAATAAATGGCAGAATAACCCTTTAAACCTTTCAGAACAGGTGAATAAATGGCAGAATAACCCTTTAAACCTTTCAGAACAGGTGAATAAATGGCAGAATAACCCTTTAAACCTCTCAGAACAGGTGAATAAATGGCAGAATAACCCTTTAACCCGTTCAGAACAGGTGAATAAATGGCAGAATAACCCTTTAAACCTTTCAGAACAGGTGAATAAATGGCAGAATAACCCTTTAAACCTCTCAGAACAGGTGAATAAATGGCAGAATAACCCTTTAAACCTCTCAGAACAGGTGAATAAATGGCAGAATGACCCTTTAAACCTCTCAGAACAGGTGAATAAATGGCAGAATAACCCTTTAAACCTTTCAGACAGGTGAATAAATGGCAGAATAACCCTTTAAACCTCTCAGAACAGGTGAATAAATGGCAGAATAACCCTTTAAACCTTTTAGAACAGGTAAATAAATGGCAGAATAACCCTTTAAACCTCTCAGAACAGGTGAATAAATGGCAGAATAACCCTTTAAACCTTTCAGAACAGGTGAATAAATGGCAGAAAAACCCTTTAAACCTTTCAGAACAGGTGAATAAATGGCAGAATGACCCTTTAAACCTCTCAGAACAGGTGAATAAATGGCAGAATAACCCTTTAAACCTTTCAGAACAGGTGAATAAATGGCAGAATAACCCTTTAAACCTTTCAGAACAGGTGAATAAATGGCAGAATAACCCTTTAAACCTCTCAGAACAGGTGAATAAATGGCAGAATAACCCTTTAACCCGTTCAGAACAGGTGAATAAATGGCAGAATAACCCTTTAAACCTTTCAGAACAGGTGAATAAATGGCAGAATAACCCTTTAAACCTTTCAGAACAGGTGAATAAATGGCAGAATGACCCTTTAAACCTCTCAGAACAGGTGAATAAATGGCAGAATAACCCTTTAAACCTCTCAGAACAGGTGAATAAATGGCAGAATGACCCTTTAAACCTCTCAGAACAGGTGAATAAATGGCAGAATAACCCTTTAAACCTTTCAGAACAGGTGAATAAATGGCAGAATAACCCTTTAAACCTCTCAGAACAGGTGAATAAATGGCAGAATAACCCTTTAAACCTCTCAGAACAGGTGAATAAATGGCAGAATAACCCTTTAAACCTTTCAGACAGGTGAATAAATGGCAGAATAACCCTTTAAACCTTTCAGAACAGGTGAATAAATGGCAGAATGACCCTTTAAACCTCTCAGAACAGGTGAATAAATGGCAGAATAACCCTTTAAACCTTTTAGAACAGGTAAATAAATGGCAGAATAACCCTTTAAACCTTTCAGAACAGGTGAATAAATGGCAGAATAACCCTTTAAACCTTTTAGAACAGGTAAATAAATGGCAGAATAACCCTTTAAACCTTTCAGAACAGGTAAATAAATGGCAGAATAACCCTTTAAACCTCTCAGAACAGGTGAATAAATGGCAGAATAACCCTTTAAACCTTTCAGACAGGTGAATAAATGGCAGAATAACCCTTTAAACCTTTTAGAACAGGTAAATAAATGGCAGAATAACCCTTTAAACCTCTCAGAACAGGTGAATAAATGGCAGAATAACCCTTTAAACCTCTCAGAACAGGTGAATAAATGGCAGAATAACCCTTTAAACCTTTCAGACAGGTGAATAAATGGCAGAAAAACCCTTTAAACCTTTCAGAACAGGTGAATAAATGGCAGAATGACCCTTTAAACCTTTCAGAACAGGTGAATAAATGGCAGAATAACCCTTTAAACCTTTCAGAACAGGTGAATAAATGGCAGAATAACCCTTTAAACCTTTCAGAACAGGTGAATAAATGGCAGAATAACCCTTTAAACCTTTTAGAACAGGTAAATAAATGGCAGAATAACCCTTTAAACCTCTCAGAACAGGTGAATAAATGGCAGAATAACCCTTTAAACCTTTCAGAACAGGTTAATAAATGGCAGAATAACCCTTTAAACCTTTCAGAACAGGTGAATAAATGGCAGAATAACCCTTTAAACCTCTCAGAATAGGTGAATAAATGGCAGAATAACCCTTTAAACCTTTCAGAACAGGTGAATAAATGGCAGAATAACCCTTTAAACCTTTCAGAACAGGTGAATAAATGACAGAATAACCCTTTAAACCTTTCAGAACAGGTAAATAAATGGCAGAATAACCCTTTAAACCTCTCAGAACAGGTGAATAAATGGCAGAATAACCCTTTAAACCTTTCAGACAGGTGAATAAATGGCAGAATAACCCTTTAAACCTCTCAGAACAGGTGAATAAATGGCAGAATAACCCTTTAAACCTCTCAGAACAGGTGAATAAATGGCAGAATAACCCTTTAAACCTCTCAGAACAGGTGAATAAATGGCAGAATAACCCTTTAAACCTTTCAGAACAGGTGAATAAATGGCAGAATAACCCTTTAAACCTCTCAGAACAGGTGAATAAATGGCAGAATAACCCTTTAAACCTTTCAGACAGGTGAATAAATGGCAGAATAACCCTTTAAACCTTTCAGAACAGGTGAATAAATGGCAGAATAACCCTTTAAACCTCTCAGAACAGGTGAATAAATGGCAGAATAACCCTTTAAACCTCTCAGAACAGGTGAATAAATGGCAGAATAACCCTTTAAACCTCTCAGAACAGGTGAATAAATGGCAGAATAACCCTTTAAACCTCTCAGAACAGGTGAATAAATGGCAGAATAACCCTTTAAACCTCTCAGAACAGGTGAATAAATGGCAGAATAACCCTTTAAACCTCTCAGAACAGGTGAATAAATGGCAGAATAACCCTTTAAACCTCTCAGAACAGGTGAATAAATGGCAGAATAACCCTTTAAACCTCTCAGAACAGGTGAATAAATGGCAGAATAACCCTTTAAACCTCTCAGAACAGGTGAATAAATGGCAGAATAACCCTTTAAACCTTTCAGACAGGTGAATAAATGGCAGAATAACCCTTTAAACCTCTCAGAATAGGTGAATAAATGGCAGAATAACCCTTTAAACCTCTCAGAACAGGTGAATAAATGGCAGAATAACCCTTTAACCCGTTCAGAACAGGTGAATAAATGGCAGAATAACCCTTTAAACCTTTCAGACAGGTGAATAAATGGCAGAATAACCCTTTAAACCTTTCAGAACAGGTGAATAAATGGCAGAATAACCCTTTAAACCTCTCAGAACAGGTGAATAAATGGCAGAATAACCCTTTAAACCTCTCAGAACAGGTGAATAAATGGCAGAATAACCCTTTAAACCTTTCAGAACAGGTGAATAAATGGCAGAATAACCCTTTAAACCTTTCAGAACAGGTGAATAAATGGCAGAATAACCCTTTAAACCTCTCAGAACAGGTGAATAAATGGCAGAATAACCCTTTAAACAGAAAACAGTCCCATTGGGCAGCATGTCCGAGCCGCGGGGCGCGGGCAGGTGAGCACGCGCAGAACACGCGCAGAGGACACACGGAGGACAGCGCGCGCGCTCACACACACACACACACACACAGACACACACACACGCGCGGACACTCACCGTCGCAGCTGCCGCTCCGCTGAAGGTGACACGCGGGCAGGTCTCCCGCCGCGCGGACATGACCTGCTGCTGCTGCCCGCTGCCGAGCGCGAGACCATCTCTCTGCCTGCTGCCCGCGAGCTGCTCCGGTAACTAACCGAGCACGAGACCCGCCGGCTCCGCCCAGCCGCTCTGTCCCCGCCCCTTTATTCAGCCTCAGCTTCACACACACACGCACGCGCGCGCACACACACACGCTCAGAGCTCAGGTACTCTGCACATGAGGGGAACTGAATGAGCAGCGTGCGTGCGCTGCCGTCAGTCACGTGACCCTGAAACGCATCACCACAGTTTCACAGAACATTTGGGTTCAGGATGAGACTCTGGCAGCTGTCCAGAACCAGGTCCAGCTGGGCCACAACCAGGTCCAGCTGTCCAGAACCAGGTCCAGCTGGGCCACAACCAGGTCCAGGTGGGCTAGAACCAGGTCCAGCTGTCCAGAACCAGGTCCAGCTGGGCCACAACCAGGTCCAGCTGTCCAGAACCAGGTCCAGCTGGGCCACAACCAGGTCCAGGTGGGCTAGAACCAGGTCCAGCTGTCCAGAACCAGGTCCAGATGGGCCAGAACCAGGTCCAGCTGTCCAGAACCAGGTCCAGCTGGGCCACAACCAGGTCCAGCTGTCCAGAACCAGGTCCAGCTGGGCCACAACCAGGTCCAGGTGGGCTAGAACCAGGTCCAGCTGTCCAGAACCAGGTCCAGATGGGCCAGAACCAGGTCCAGCTGTCCAGAACCAGGTCCAGCTGGGCCACAACCAGGTCCAGCTGTCCAGAACCAGGTCCAGCTGGGCCACAACCAGGTCCAGGTGGGCTAGGACCAGGTCCAGCTGTCCAGAACCAGGTCCAGCTGTCCGGAACCAGGTCCAGATGGGCCAGAACCAGGTCCAGCTGGGCCACAACCAGGTCCAGGTGGGCTAGAACCAGGTCCAGCTGTCCAGAACCAGGTCCAGCTGTCCGGAACCAGGTCCAGATGGGCCAGAACCAGGTCCAGGTGGGCTAGAACCAGGTCCAGCTGTCCAGAACCAGGTCCAGCTGTCCGGAA
Organism: Odontesthes bonariensis; assembly: GCF_027942865.1. Taxonomy (NCBI): domain Eukaryota; kingdom Metazoa; phylum Chordata; class Actinopteri; order Atheriniformes; family Atherinopsidae; genus Odontesthes; species Odontesthes bonariensis. The sequence continues at coordinate 1,642,547 of NC_134524.1, forward strand.
CCAGGTCCAGCTGTCCAGAACCAGGTCCAGATGGGCCAGAACCAGGTTCAGCTGTCCGGAACCAGGTCCAGCTGTCCGGAACCAGGTCCAGCTGGGCCACAACCAGGTCCAGCTGTCCGGAACCAGGTCCAGCTGGGCCAGAACCAGGTCCAGCTGTCCAGAACCAGGTCCAGCTGTCCAGAACCAGGCCCAGATGGGCCAGAACCAGGTCCAGCTGTCCAGAACCAGGTCCAGCTGTCCGGAACCAGGTCCAGATGGGCCAGAACCAGGTCAAACTGTCCTGGACCAGGTCAAGCTGTCCGGAACCAGGTCCAGATGGGCCAGAACCAGGTCCAGCTGGGCCAAAACCACGTGCAACTGTCATGAACCAGGTCCAGCTGGGCCAGAACCAGGTCCAGCTGTCCAGAACATCTGGAGCCACCGGAACCAACACCTGGATCCAGAACCTGGATCCACACCAGAACCCACACCACAACCCACGCCTGAACACACACCAGAACCCAGACCTGAACCCGAACCTGGATCCACACCTGAACCCACACCTGAACCCACACCTGGAACCACACCTGGATCCACACCTGAACCCAGACCTGAACCCGAACCTGGATCCACATCTGAACCCACACCTGAACCCACACCTGGATCCACACCTGGATCCACACCAGAACCCAGACCTGAACCCGAACCTGGATCCACATCTGAACCCACACCTGAACCCACACCTGGATCCACACCTGGATCCACACCTGAACCCACACCTGAACCCACACCAGAACCCACACAAGAACCCACACCTGAACCCGAACCTGGATCCACACCTGAACCCACACCTGAACCCACACCTGGATCCACACCTGAACCCACACCTGGATCCACATCTGGATCCAAACCTGGATCCACACCTGAACCCACACCAGAACCCACACCTGAACCTACACCTGAACCCACACCTGAACACACATCTGAACCCACACCTGGATCCACACCTGGATCCACACCTGAACCTACACCAGAACCCACACCTGAACCTACACCTGAACCCACACCTGAACACACATCTGAACCCACACCTGAACACACATCTGAACCCACACCTGAACCCACACCTGGATCCACACCTGAACCCACACCTGAACCCAGACCTGAACCCACACCAGAACCCAGACCTGAACCCGAACCTGGATCCACACCTGAACCCACACATGGATCCACACCAGAACCCACACCTGAACCCACACCTGAACACACATCTGAACCCACATCTGAACCCACACCTGAACCCAGACCTGAACCCACACCAGAACCCACACCTGAACCCAAACCTGGATCCACACCTGAACCCACACCTGAACCCACACCTGGATCCACACCAGAACCCACACCTGAACCCATACCAGAACCCAGACCTGAACCCAAACCTGGATCCACACCTGAACCCACACCTGGATCCACACCTGAACCCACACCTGGATCCACACCTGGATCCAAACCTGGATCCACACCTGAACCCACACCTGAACCCACACCTGAACCTACACCAGAACCCACACCTGAACCTACACCTGAACCCTCACCTGAACCCACACCAGAACCCAGACCTGAACCCGAACCTGGATCCACACCTGAACCCACACCTGAACCCACACCTGGATCCACACCTGAACCCACACCTGGATCCACACCTGAACCCACACCTGAACCCACACCAGAACCCAGACCAGAACCCAGACCAGAACCCACACCTGAACCCACACCTGGATCCACACCAGAACCCACACCTGGATCCACACCAGAACCCACACCACATCCAGGTGCGTTCTCTCTAGAGAACCCTAAAGAGAACCCTCCACCTGAAAGAGAACCCTCCACCCTAAAGAGAACCCTCCACCTGAAAGAGAACCCTACATCTTAAAGAGAACCCTCCACCGTAAAGAGAACCCTCCACCCTATGGAGAACCCTCCACCTGAAAGATAACCCTCCACCCTATCGAGAACTCTCCACCCTAAAGAGAACCCTCCACCTGAAAGATAACCCTCCACCCTAAAGAGAACCTTCCACCTGAAAGATAACCCTCCACCGTAAAGAGAACCCTCCACCCTAAAGGGAACCCTCCACCCTATAGAGAACCCTCCACCTGAAAGATAACCCTCCACCCTATCGAGAACTCTCCACCCTAAAGAGAACCCTCCACCCTAAAGGGAACCCTCCACCCTAAAGAGAACCCTCCACCCTAAAGGGAACCCTCCACCCTATCGAGAACTCTCCAACTGAAAGAGAACCCTCCATCTTAACGATAACCCTCCACCCTAAAGAGAACCCTCCACCCTATAGATAACCCTCCACCCTATCGAGAACTCTCCACCGTAAAGAGAACCCTCCATCTTAAAGAGAACCCTCCACCCTATCGAGAACTCTCCACCCTATCGAGAACTCTCCACCTGAAAGAGAACCCTCCACCTGAAAGAGAACCCTCCACCCTATCAAGAACTCTCCACCCTATCGAGAACTCTCCACCTGAAAGAGAACCCTCCACCTGAAAGAGAATCCTCCACCTGAAAGATAACCCTCCACCCTAAAGAGAACCTTCCACCTGAAAGATAACACTCCACCCTAAAGAGAACCCTCCACCCCATAGATAACCTCCACCCTAGCGAGAACTCTCCACCGTAAAGAGAACCCTCCACCTGAAAGAGAACCCTCCATCTTAAAGAGAACCCTCCACCCTATCGAGAACTCTCCACCCTATCGAGAACTCTCCACCTGAAAGAGAACCCTCCACCTGAAAGAGAACCCTCCATCTTAAAGAGAACCCTCCACCCTAAAGAGAACCCTCCACCCTAAAGAGAACCCTCCACCTGAAAGATAACCCTCCACCCTATTGAGAACTCTCCACCTGAAAGAGAACCCTCCACCTTAAAGAGAACCCTCCATCCTAAAGAGAACCCTCCGTCTTAAAGAGAACCATCCACCGTAAAGAGAACCCTCCACCCTAAAGAGAACCCTCCATCTTAAAGGGAACCCTCCACCCTAAAGAGAACCCTCCACCCTATAGATAACCCTCCACCCTATCGAGAACTCTCCACCGTAAAGAGAACCCTCCACCCTATAGAGAACCCTCCCATTGAAAGAGAACCCTCCACCCTAAAGAGAACCCTCCACCTGAGAGATAACCCTCCACCCTATCGAGAACTCTCCACCGTAAAGAGAACCCTCCACCCTATAGAGAACCCTCCACCCTAAATAGAACCATGCACCCTAAAGAGAACCCTCCACCCTAAAGAGAACCCTCCAACCTAAATAGAACCATGCACCCTATAGAGAACCTTCCACCCTAAATAGAACCCTCCACCCTAAATAGAACCATGCACCCTAAAGAGAACCCTCCACCCTAAATAGAACCATGCACCCTAAAGAGAACCCTCCACCCTAAAGAAAACCCTCCACCCTATAGAGAACCCTCCACCCTAAATAGAACCATGCACCCTATAGAGAACCCTCCACCCTAAATAGAACCCTCCACCCTATAGAGAACCCTCCACCCTAAAGAAAACCCTCCACCCTATAGAGAAGCCTCCACCCTATAGAGAACCCTCCACCCTATAGAGAACCCTCCACCCTAAAGAGAACCCTCCACCCTAAATAGAACCATTTACCCTATAGAGAACCCTCCACCCTAAAGAAAACCCTCCACCCTAAATAGAACCCTCCACCCTATAGAGAACCCTCCACCCTAAAGAAAACCCTCCACCCTAAAGAGAACCCTCCACCCTAAAGAGAACCCTCCAACCTAAATAGAACCATGCACCCTATAGAGAACCTTCCACCCTAAATAGAACCCTCCACCCTAAATAGAACCATGCACCCTAAAGAGAACCCTCCACCCTAAATAGAACCATGCACCCTAAAGAGAACCCTCCACCCTAAAGAAAACCCTCCACCCTATAGAGAACCCTCCACCCTAAATAGAACCATGCACCCTATAGAGAACCCTCCACCCTAAATAGAACCCTCCACCCTATAGAGAACCCTCCACCCTAAAGAAAACCCTCCACCCTATAGAGAAGCCTCCACCCTATAGAGAACCCTCCACCCTATAGAGAACCCTCCACCCTAAAGAGAACCCTCCACCCTAAATAGAACCATTTACCCTATAGAGAACCCTCCACCCTAAAGAAAACCCTCCACCCTAAATAGAACCCTCCACCCTATAGAGAACCCTCCACCCTAAAGAAAACCCTCCACCCTAAAGAGAACCCTCCACCCTAAATAGAACCATTTACCCTATAGAGAACCCTCCACCCTAAAGAAAACCCTCCACCCTAAATAGAACCCTCCACCCTATAGAGAACCCTCCACCCTAAAGAAAACCCTCCACCCTAAAGAGAACCCTCCACCCTATAGAGAACCCTCCACCCTAAAGAAAACCCTCCACCCTAAAGAGAACCCTCCACCCTATAGAGAACCCTCCACCCTATAGAGAACCCTCCACCTTAGAGCCTTTCACTCTGCATCCTGTGGTCTGGTGCGGGTTCAGGTCTCGTCTCCGTGCTCAGCGGCGCCCCCGTCTGTCGGTGGAACCTCATTAACCTTTAATGTGTCTTTCTGTGTGAAACGCTTCATGTTCTCAGGAAAACATCCCACAGCTGGTTTTACATGATTTATTTTTCAAATTTTCCAAATTGACAAAAAAAAGAAATTATCCAGAAACTCTGAAACATTTTAGCATCTCAGCAGGAACGTGTGGAACGTGTGGAACCCAGAAACTCTCTGCTGGGCTCAGCAGGTCCAGAACTCGTCCGACACACTGACCAACTGAGATGAAAACATCAGGATATTCAGAGGAACCATCAGAGCGGCCGACTAACATCACTGCGGGTTACAGATCTCCTCCGTGTTCCTCTGAACTTAAACTACAGAACAGTTCAGCGGCTCCCTCAGGCCGCGCTCAGCAGGTAGTAGGCGGCGGCGGACAGCAGGACGCCGCCCAGCGGGACCAGGATGAAGGCGGCGCACCTCCTCCAGCCCATCCTGCCCCGCCCCTCGTCCACCTCCTCCCTCCTGCCCCGCTTCTTGCCCCTCCGGCCTCCTCGCTGCTGCCGCTTCTCAAAGGCCTCCAGCTCCTCCTGAGGACACAAACAGCTCTGATCAGCTGACCTGCAACAGCTGCTCACATCTGGATGACCAGTTAGTACCGCCGAAGAGCCGACTGATTCAGCTCCAGCTCAATTTAACCTATTCAGTAAATATTCATAAGAAACCTTCTGCAAATAAACCTCAGAAACAGTTCTGAGCAGCTTTAAAGTGAATATCTGCAGATGTTTCCATGGTAACAGCTGCAGAGATTCACTGAAACATGTTCCAACATGAACATAAACCCAGAATCTGAGGCAGAACCAGAGTTAGTTCAGTTCTGAGCAGCTTTAAAGTGAATATCTGCAGATGTTTCCATGGTAACAGCTGCAGAGATTCACTGAAACATGTTCCAACATGAACATAAACCCAGAATCTGAGGCAGAACCAGAGTTAGTTCAGTTCTGAGCAGCTTTAAGGTGAATATCTGCAGATGTTTCCATGGTAACAGCTGCAGAGATTCACTGAAACATGTTCCAACATGAACATAAACCCAGAATCTGAGGCAGAACCAGAGTTAGTTCAGTTCTGAGCAGCTTTAAAGTGAATATCTGCAGATGTTTCCATGGTAACAGCTGCAGAGATTCACTGAAACATGTTCCAACATGAACATAAACCCAGAATCTGAGGCAGAACCAGAGTTAGTTCAGCTCTGAGCAGCTTTAAAGTGAATATCTGCAGATGTTTCCATGGTAACAGCTGCAGAGATTCACTGAAACATGTTCCAACATGAACATAAACCCAGAATCTGAGGCAGAACCAGAGTTAGTTCAGTTCTGAGCAGCTTTAAAGTGAATCTCTACAGATGTTTCCATGGTAACAGCTGCAGAGATTCACTGAAACATGTTCCAACATGAACATAAACCCAGAATCTGAGGCAGAACCAGAGTTAGTTCAGTTCTGAGCAGCTTTAAAGTGAATATCTGCAGATGTTTCCATGGTAACAGCTGCAGAGATTCACTGAAACATGTTCCAACATGAACATAAACCCAGAATCTGAGGCAGAACCAGAGTTAGTTCAGTTCTGAGCAGCTTTAAAGTGAATATCTGCAGATGTTTCCATGGTAACAGCTGGGGTCAGAAGGTTTCTGGAGGTCTGGTTCAGGGTTAGTTTGCAGCGGTGCTGCTCTCTGACTGACCTGAAGCTTCCTCTGCTCCTCTTCCTCGGCCGCTTTAAGCTCCGCCTCCTTCACCTGAACACAAACACACACAGATCGGTCAGCGTGTCACCGGGTGGGAATCAGAGTGGAAGTGTACAGGTGTGAGTTTACCTGGCTGACTCTCTTCTGCTGGTCTCTGCAGACGTCGTCACACTGAACCGAAGACTGAGCCGCCAGAGAGCAGAGAAACTCCTGGAGAAAAACACAAGAAAAGTGAGCCACCGCCATGTTTAGCTGTAGAAAAAACACCTTAAACTATCTTTTTCCAACTGGAAATGTTCTGACTTTTCCTAAAGGGACCCCATCATTAGAAAAAGTCAGACTTTATTTTTGTTTATGTTTCCATGTGGGCTGTACACCACTAGGGTACAAAGATTGTCTTATGGGTCATTTTTGACCCGTGAATTATAAAAACATTTAAACAGCAGAAAAAAGTTCACTGTTTTTTTCCCTTTCAATATAATTAATTCAGAAGTAATTACTTCATATTAATAAACCTTTATTATGTAAAAGAAAACTGAGAAAACAAGAAATTAACTGCATCTGTAGCTTTAACCCTTTGTTAAAGCTACAGATGCTGCAGCTCATCAGCTGATAAAACAGGTGTCCAGGTGTGAAGGATGCACCCAGCAGGCTCATGATTGTTACAGAGAGCACAAAGTATCGGCATCACTACATCTAAAGCCCAACAGTTTACCTTCTTGATCCTCCTGCAGGGGCACCGGAGCTTCACCTTCTGCTGACACCTCTCCTCACACGCAGCTGGATGACACACCTGCTTACAGCGATGGCCGCAGCTCAGCTGAACACACAGAGTAACAGAGTAAACATCCTCCACAAAGCAGCTCTGCACAGCTCGTTTCAGAGCTGCCTCTACGCTCTGAAGCAGCGATACTCACTATTGTTTTCAGCAGAGCCACATTGGCAGAGCAAAGTCAAAGGAAGAGCCACTTTTACCACAAAAGTGGGATGTTTTATCTGCATTTCTGCAGATAAAACATCCCAGAAAAAAGAAACGACACAGCCAATACATTTTCAATACTGGGATGAGCGGAAGCTGGCGTGCATGTGCTCGACTTTCTTCATGTTGTATTTGTAGTTTGTTGTTGTAATCATAGTGAGACATTCAGGATGAGCATGGTTTCTCTGCTGGTTTCTCTGCTGGTTTCTCTGCTGGTTTCTGTGCTGGTTTCTGTGCTGGTTTCTGTGCTGGTTTCTGGGCTGGTTTCTGGGCTGGTTTCTGGGCTGGTTTCTGTGCTGGTTTCTGTGCTGGTTTCTGTGCTGGTTTTTGTGCTGGTTTCTGTGCTGGTTTCTGGGCTGGTTTCTGGGCTGGTTTCTGCGCTGGTTTCTGGGCTGGTTTCTGTGCTGGTTTCTGTGCTGGTTTCTGTGCTGGTTTCTGAGCTGGTTTCTGTGCTGGTTTCTGTGCTGGTTTCTGCGCTGGTTTCTGCGCTGGTTTCTGCGCTGGTTTCTGCGCTGGTTTCTGTGCTGGTTTCTGTAATGGTTTTTGCGCTGGTTTCTGTGCTGGTTTCTGTGCTGGTTTCTGTGCTGGTTTCTGTGCTGGTTTCTGAGCTGGTTTTTGTGCTGGTTTCTGTGCTGGTTTCTGTGCTGGTTTCTGTGCTGGTTTCTGTGCTGGTTTCTGTGCTGGTTTCTGCGCTGGTTTCTGCGCTGGTTTCTGTGCTGGTTTCTGTGCTGGTTTCTGTGCTGGTTTCTGCGCTGGTTTCTGTGCTGGTTTCTGTGCTGGTTTCTGTGCTGGTTTCTGTGCTGGTTTCTGTAATGGTTTTTGCGCTGGTTTCTGTTTCTGTGCTGGTTTCTGTGCTGGTTTCTGTAATGGTTTTTGCGCTGGTTTCTGTGCTGGTTTCTGTGCTGGTTTCTGTGCTGGTTTCTGTGCTGGTTTCTGTAATGGTTTTTGTGCTGGTTTCTGCGCTGCTTTCTGTGCTGGTTTCTGTGCTGGTTTCTGTGCTGGTTTCTGAGCTGGTTTTTGTGCTGGTTTCTGTGCTGGTTTCTGTGCTGGTTTCTGTGCTGGTTTCTGCGCTGGTTTCTGCGCTGGTTTCTGTGCTGGTTTCTGTGCTGGTTTCTGTGCTGGTTTCTGTAATGGTTTTTGCGCTGGTTTCTGTTTCTGTGCTGGTTTCTGTGCTGGTTTCTGTAATGGTTTTTGCGCTGGTTTCTGTGCTGGTTTCTGCGCTGGTTTCTGTGCTGGTTTTTGCGCTGGTTTCTGTGCTGGTTTCTGTAATGGTTTTTGTGCTGGTTTCTGCGCTGCTTTCTGTGCTGCTTTCTGTGCTGCTTTCTGTGCTGCTTTCTGTGCTGGTTTCTGCGCTGGTTTCTGCGCTGGTTTCTGTGCTGGTTTCTGTAATGGTTTCTGCGCTGGTTTCTGCGCTGGTTTCTGTGCTGGTTTTTGTGATGGTTTCTGTGCTGGTTTTTGCCCTTCTTTAATTAAAAAACGATCCATTGTACCTGCATCTCGCACTGGCTAAAGGAGCTAGCATGCTCTGGCTAAAGGAGCTAGCGTGCTCTGCGGTTTAAGCGGGCTGCGTTGCCATGTTTAATAGTTCCCCCTTTAGGAAACACCATTAAGCCTTAAATAATACTTAATAAAAAATACTTAATACTGTGCAGTATTCGCTGTGTGTTATTTGAAAAAAATGTATTGTTATTGTTACCATATTGTTATAAGCTACTATGCGAATGCGAGCCGCCAATTCACGCTTGAGGAGCCGCGCAGTGAGTATCTCTGCTCTAAAGGTTTGGTAGAAACCAGAGAAGTTAAAGAGATGAAGCAGATCTGAGGGAACAGAAGATAAAACACATCCTGTGGCTGTGATGTAACCAGCGCCTTACAGTCGGGAGAAAACACATCTGTCCCAGATGTGCCTCACGCACGACTCTGATAGCCAGAGTTTTCCTTTTTCCACCTCCGATCAGATTATTTAACATCTTCCAAATCTCAAAGTGGAAAAAATCTCCCAGGAAACTAGTTGGATTGTGTGTAAACATCCCAGAGCTGAGAGTTTGTTATTCCTACACCATGTGTGTGTGTGTGAGAGGCCTTCAGGAGCTTAGGTTACAGCAGAACAAAACAGTCTTCTGACAGAACGACACACAAACCAACACCCTGTTTAAACATTGGACTCAGTGAGTGTGTGTCAGTGCCAGTAAGTGACAGCCTGAAACAGCGTAATCATTTCCAGGTGAAGGTCGAACGCGAGGAAACAAAGACACAGTGTTGGTGTGGCGCCACAGCGGCGGCCATGACTGGAAGGACTGAACCGTATCGCCAACACATCGCCAACTACTAGTGTTGGCGCTGTGTTAGCGCCGTGTTGGTGCTGTGTTGGTGATGTGTTGGTGATGTGTTGGAGTAGTGTTTTGGCGATGTGTTGGCGCTGTGTTGGCGCTGTGTTGGCGCTGTGTTGGCGCTGTGTTGGCGCTGTGTTGGCGCTGTGTTGGCGCTGTGTTGGCGCTGTGTTGGCGCTGTGTTGGAGTAGTGTTTTGGCGCTGTGTTGGCGCTGTGTTGGAGTAGTGTTGGAGTAGTGTTTTGGCGCTGTGTTGGCGCTGTGTTGGCGCTGTGTTGGAGTAGTATTTTGGCGCTGTGTTGGCGCTGTGTTGGCGCAGTGTTGGCGCTGTGTTGGCGTAGTTTTGGTGCTGTGTTGGCGCTGTGTTGGCGCTGTGTTGGCGCAGTGTTGGCGCAGTGTTGGCGCAGTGTTGGCGCAGTGTTGGCGCTGTGTTGGCGCTGTGTTGGCGCTGTGTTGGCGCTGTGTTGGTGCTGTGTTGGCGCTGTGTTGGCGCTGTGTTGGCGCAGTGTTGGCGCAGTGTTGGCGCTGTGTTGGCGCTGTGTTGGCGCTGTGTTGACGTAGTGTTGGCGCAGTGTTGGCGCAGTGTTGGCGCTGTGATGGTGCAGTGTTGGCGTAGTGTTGGCGCTGTGTTGGCGCTGTGTTGGCGCTGTGTTGGCGCTGTGATGGTGCAGTGTTGACGTAGTGTTGGCGCAGTGTTGGCGCAGTGTTGGCGCTGTGATGGTGCAGTGTTGACGTAGTGTTGGCGCAGTGTTGGCGCAGTGTTGGCGCTGTGATGGTGCAGTGTTGGCGCTGTGTTGGCGCAGTGTTGGCGCTGTGATGGTGCAGTGTTGACGTAGTGTTGGCGCAGTGTTGGCGCAGTGTTGGCGCTGTGATGGTGCAGTGTTGGCGTAGTGTTGGCGCAGTGTTGGCGCAGTGTTGGCGCTGTGATGGTGCAGTGTTGGCGTAGTGTTGGCGCTGTGTTGGCGCAGTGTTGGCGCAGTGTTGGCGCAGTGTTGGCGCAGTGTTGGCGCAGTGTTGGCGCTGTGTTGGCGCAGTGTTGGCGCTGTGATGGTGCAGTGTTGGCGTAGTGTTGGCGCTGTGATGGCGCAGTGTTGGCGCAGTGTTGGCGCAGTGTTGGCGCTGTGTTGGCGCAGTGTTGACGCAGTGTTGGCGCTGTGATGGTGCAGTGTTGGCGCAGTGTTGGCGCAGTGTTGGCGCAGTGTTGGCGCTGTGTTGGCGCTGTGATGGTGCTGTGTTGGCGCTGTGTTGACGTAGTGTTGGCGCAGTGTTGGCGCAGTGTTGGTGCTGTGATGGTGCAGTGTTGGCGTAGTGTTGGCGCTGTGTTGGCGCAGTGTTGACGTAGTGTTGGCGCAGTGTTGGCGCTGTGTTGGTGCTGTGATGGTGCTGTGATGGTGCAGTGTTGGCGTAGTGTTGGCGCAGTGTTGGCGCTGTGTTGGCGATGTGTTGGCGACGTGTTGGCGACGTGTTGGCGCTGTGTTGGCGCTGTGTTGGCGTAGTGTTGGCGCTGTGTTGGCGACGTGTTGGCGCAGTCTTGGCGCAGTGTTGGCGTAGTGTTGGCGTAGTGTTGGCGATGTGTTGGCGATGTGTTGGCGCAGTCTTGGCGCAGTGTTGGTGCAGTGTTGGCGTAGTGTTGGCGCTGTGTTGGCGATGTGTTGGCGCAGTGTTGGTACTGTGATGGCGCAGTGTTGGCGCAGTGTTGGCGTAGTGTTGGCGCTGTGTTGGCGATGTGTTGGCGATGTGTTGGCGACGTGTTGGCGACGTGTTGGCGCAGTCTTGGCGCAGTGTTGGCGCAGTCTTGGCGCAGTGTTGGCGTAGTGTTGGCGCAGTGTTGGCGCAGTGTTGGTACTGTGATGGCGCAGTGTTGGCGCAGTGTTGGTACTGTGATGGCGCAGTGTTGGCGTAGTGTTGGCGCAGTGTTGGCGCAGTGTTGGTACTGTGATGGCGCAGTGTTGGCGCAGTGTTGGCGCAGTGTTGGTACTGTGATGGCGCAGTGTTGGCGCAGTGTTGGCGCAGTGTTGGCGCAGTGTTGGCGCAGTGTTGGCGCTGTGTTGGCGCTGTGATGGTGCTGTGTTGGCGCTGTGTTGGCGCTGTGTTGACGTAGTGTTGGCGCAGTGTTGGCGCAGTGTTGGTGCTGTGATGGTGCAGTGTTGGCGCTGTGTTGGCGCTGTGTTGGCGCAGTGTTGACGTAGTGTTGGCGCAGTGTTGGCGCTGTGTTGGTGCTGTGATGGTGCTGTGATGGTGCAGTGTTGGCGTAGTGTTGGCGCTGTGTTGGCGACGTGTTGGCGCAGTCTTGGCGCAGTGTTGGCGATGTGTTGGCGCTGTGTTGGCGACGTGTTGGCGCAGTCTTGGCGCAGTGTTGGCGCAGTGTTGGCGTAGTGTTGGCGACGTGTTGGCGACGTGTTGGCGCAGTGTTGGCGCAGTGTTGGCGCAGTGTTGGCGCTGTGTTGGCGCTGTGTTGGCGCTGTGTTGGCGCTGTGTTGGCGCTGTGTTGGCGCAGTGTTGGCGCAGTGTTGGTGCAGTGTTGGCGCTGTGTTGGCGCAGTGTTGGCGCAGTGTTGGCCTCTTTGTCGGCATTGTTGTACTACTGCAGGGACACTGACGTGTATTGATTACAGATCAGGACAGGAAAGGAAGCAACAGAAGGGCGGATAATCGTCACAGTGATGGAGGGAGGAGGTGTGGCCTCCCCTTAGGTGAAGACTTTCTGTGAGCCAATCGGGAGCTTGGTTACCTCTTTAGGACACTGGTTGTTGCAGGAGCCCAGCTGCTCCTTCGTCTGTTCATCAGCTGACGTCAGCTTCCTGCAGAGACGCATCGATCAACGGTCTGGTCATCGATCAGTTTTCATTCGTATGAAACAAAATATCTCAAACTGCGTGCGTACTCACGTGCACTCCACGTAGAGCATGCTGATCTTGCAGTGGCAGCGTTGGCGGATCATCTGACTGCAGGGGGGACAGTTGCCGGAGTGACAGGGGCGGGTGCAGAGGTGGGGGCAGCCAGGGGGGCGGGGCTTGATGCAGCCCTCCTCGCACACCTGACACTGCAGAGATAGAATGATTTAATTGGTCGACGGACAATCCAGGAGACGTCCAGCTTGATGAAGTTGATTGGAATAATCAGAATGAGGAGGGGCTGAAGGGGGAGGAGGTTCAATTATTAACAGTCAGTTTAAATCAAAATGTTCCAGGAAACTGAACTCATTCGCTAACAGACCGACTATGCAGATCTTCTGACCCTTAAAGGGCCGGCGTGCTCCATCATAAATGTCTTTCAAAAGAACTTTATTTAAAAAACAAACAAAAACAGCGTTTGATGTTCACAGTTCAGGATTAAGGAGCATTTAAGGACGAGACTAACTCGATTGTTGGTTGGCAGAATGTAAGAAAGAGGAAACGGGGGGCTGAGATGGGACAAATTAAATGATGAAATGAGCTTTCCACCTGCAGTTTAGGTAGTTTTTAGGTAACGTTAGAAGATTTGTAAATGGTTTTGCTCTTTGGCTCCTCCTACAGAACCGCTGTCATGACAACAAACCTCCATGTGAGCCCTGCACATGAATCTGATGTCACATAACCAAAGTTATGTGCAGCGGTATCTCAGGTTACCATCTTTCTGTGGTACTTTCACTAAAACGGGTCAGAAATTCTGTTGAAACTTCAGGAGTTTGAGCTAACTGGGGAGAACTTCTTTAAACTCGGATCACTTACTCTGGATTTGAGGTTCATCAGAGCTCCTTCATTTCTTTCTTTTAACCCTTTGTGCGGTCTTAACATCCTGTTTACTCCCTTTGTCCTACGGTTAAAAAATGAGCCGCCCTACCAAAGCCCCAAAACAAAGCAACTTAATTGAATTTTAAATCCAAAATCTATTTTGTATGATGATAAAACCACCTGTTATTTATCATGTATTTTTTGTTACACAATACAAAAAGACAATCACCAGTTTTCAGGATTACACTTTTTTTTTTTTAACCACAAACTAACCATCAGTTGGACCAACAGTTTTCTTGATTTCTCAGTTTTCTTTTACATAATAAAGGTTTATTATTGCTATTATATAAATGTGAAGAAATTACTTCTGAATTAATTATATTGAAAGGGAAAAAAAAACAGTGAACTTTTTTCTGGTGTTTAAATGTTTTTATAATTCACGGGTCAAAAATGAGCCATAAGACAATCTTTGTACCCTAGTGGTGTACAGCCCACATGGAAACATAAACAAAAATAAAGTGTGACTTTTTCTAATGATGGGGTCCCTTTAGGAAAAGTCATAAAATTTCCAGTTGGAAAAAGATAGTTTAAGGTATTTTTTCTACAGCTAAACATGGTAGTGGCTCACTTTTGACTCGAAAGACAACAGGAGGGTTAAAGAGTTCGAAGTTGTCCGGACGAGCAGGTTTAAGGCGAGACACTACAGGTGAATAGGGTAATATTTTAAAATAACAGATATCACCATGAAACTTCCTAAGCTGATTACTTATACAAGTATGAAAAAAAATGTATTACAAGTTTTAGAAATTTGTATGTTTAATTATGCAAATTATGCATCATCTCATTAAATATGCGCACATTTGCATATATTTCCGGAAGCTAGATCTGAACATATGATAAAGCCAGGTGCAAAGTTCTTTTTTCATTTTGTTTACACACAAAATGAAAAGAAAATTAGAGGGATTTCAGGATATCTGCTTTCATTTCCTAGAAAATCTAAATATACTGCCCATAGCCTAAAAAACATCAATTTTCGCCATATTTTTATATTATAATGTCACATAAATCAGGCCAGGAATGATTTATCAACAAGTCCTTCTGTAAATATCTTCAGAATACTGCTAAGTGTATAACTGGAAAGTTTGGTGTTAGTAGGTGCTCCATAGGCTGAGATATTGATACTGGAAAAATACAAAAAACTGATTTTGAGAAAACGGCATTTAAAGATTTAAATAGGGGAATTCATTTTGGTAAATTTGGGCGAAACGTACTGCCGTGATTAAACAAAATGTGATGAAATAAACATTTTAATTTATGTTTTGAAATGACACATATTGAAGGAGTAGACTGGCCCAGAATAAAAAAATTGACCACTGCATGAAATCCCTGTTTTTGCCGGCCGTGTCTCGCCTTAATATATTAAACAGAAGGTTGTTGGACGTCTGGATTTGTTCTCACACAACTAAACTGTGGAAACGCTGCGGTGAGATGTGGGCACGGCTTTAAAGGTGAACTCTGGCGCTGGCAGACGGCTGCTGGAGGTTCTGGGAGGTTCCGTCTCAGACACACTTCTGACTGAAGGTCACCGAGTGCTGCGCATCAACATTTTGTTTAAGGAATCAGGCGGCATCGCCGCAGTCCGGCGGGCCACGAGTCCCTTTGACGAACACAGCTCGGCGCCGCACAGAAAGCGCCGGCAAACTCCTCACCTTGTTGCCATTGGTAACCAGGTGACAGTCCCTGGTGCAGCTGTGGTTTCCGCAGGTCAGAGGTCGTCCACACGGCCTTTTACAGGAGAAGCGGCCCCGCTGATGACACGGCACCGGGCTGACCTGCCACACAGAGACGCAGCGTCTGAATGAGCGAGTGTTTAATGACCTCGTCTGGAGGTGGATGAGCGAGCTGAATACAAAGCGAGTAAATGAAATGAAAGAGGAGGGGGGGGGCGACAGAGAAGGGCAAAGCAGATGAACGGATAGAGGAGGTCGGAGGACGAGCTAATAATGGATGACATTTGGAACAACAGAACAAGACGGAGAAGAAAACATCACGCAGACGGGAGGGAGCGGGGGTTGAAGGGAGGAAGCGATAAATCTAAAAAACAAGGGCGGATAGTTTCTGTGCCACGCTGAATGTTAATGACCGGAGACGAAGGGCTGAAGCCGCTTCTGTTCAGCTGCGTCATCAGCAGCCGTTTAATGAGTATCTGTTGGGCCGGGGGTCCCACAGAATAATCAGGCCCTGACCCCCACCACAGGCCCATGTGTCAGGCAACAGAAGGTGAGCGAAGCAGGCCGGTTCTTACCTCGTGTTCCCCGAAGCAGGCCCTGAAAGACAAACACAGACCCAGTCATGCCTTTAGCTCCGCTTCACCCCGGTCATTCTCACTTTAGATCGGTTCAAATGAAACTTTATGGATCTGAATTCCCTTCTTTCATCTCTGTGATGTTTTCATCCATCACTGTGTGACTTCATCCAGAGAGCAGGACAGCTGCTTCCTTTAAAGTGAGATGTTCTGTCCGACTTTAGCTTATTTAGCTGCTTCCTTTAAAGTGAGATGTTCTGTCCGACTTTAGCTTATTAGCTGTGAGTTTGTGTTCTGTCCGACTTTAGCTTATTTAGCTGTGAGTTTGTGTTCTGTCCGACTTTAGCTTATTAGCTGTGAGTTTGTGTTCTGTCCGACTTTAGCTTATTAGCTGTGAGTTTGTGTTCTGTCCGACTTTAGCTTATTTAGCTGTGAGTTTGTGTTCTGTCCGACTTTAGCTTATTTAGCTGTGAGTTTGTGTTCTGTCCGACTTTAGCTTATTTAGCTGTGAGTTTGTGTTCTGTCCGACTTTAGCTTATTTAGCTGCGAGTTTGTGTTCTGTCCGACTTTAGCTTATTTAGCTGTGAGTTTGTGTTCTGTCCGACTTTAGCTTATTTAGCTGCGAGTTTGTGTTCTGTCCGACTTTAGCTTATTAGCTGTGAGTTTGTGTTCTGTCCGACTTTAGCTTATTTAGCTGCGAGTTTGTGTTCTGTCCGACTTTAGCTTATTTAGCTGCGAGTTTGTGTTCTGTCCGACTTTAGCTTATTTAGCTGCTTCCTTTAAAGTGGACTGTTCTGTCCGACTTTAGCTTATTTAGCTGTGAGTTTGTGTTCGGTCCGACTTTAGCTTATTTAGCTGCTTCCTTTAAAGTGAGATGTTCTGTCCGACTTTAGCTTATTTAGCTGTGAGTTTGTGTTCTGTCCGACTTTAGCTTATTTAGCCGGTTTATTAGCCCTCCTTCTGTCCGATTTTAGCTTATTTAGCTGTGAGTTTGTGTTCGGTCCGACTTTAGCTTATTTAGCTGTGAGTTTGTGTTCGGTCCGACTTTAGCTTATTTAGCTGCGAGTTTGTGTTCTGTCCGACTTTAGCTTATTTAGCTGCGAGTTTGTGTTCTGTCCTACTTTAGCTTATTTAGCTGCGAGTTTGTGTTCTTTCTGACTTTAGCTTATTAGCTGTGAGTTTGTGTTCTGTCCAACTTTAGCTTATTTAGCTGCGAGTTCGTGTTCTGTCCGACTTTAGCTTATTTAGCTGCGAGTTTGTGTTCTGTCCGACTTTAGCTTATTTAGCTGCGAGTTTGTGTTCTGTCCGACTTTAGCTTATTTAGCTGCGAGTTTGTGTTCGGTCCGACTTTAGCTTATTTAGCTGCGAGTTTGTGTTCTGTCCGACTTTAGCTTATTTAGCTGCGAGTTTGTGTTCTGTCCGACTTTAGCTTATTAGCTGCGAGTTTGTGTTCTGTCCGACTTTAGCTTATTTAGCTGTGAGTTTGTGTTCTGTCCGACTTTAGCTTATTTAGCTGTGAGTTTGTGTTCTGTCCGACTTTAGCTTATTTAGCTGCGAGTTTGTGTTCTGTCCGACTTTAGCTTATTTAGCTGCGAGTTTGTGTTCTGTCCGACTTTAGCTTATTTAGCTGTGAGTTTGTGTTCTGTCTGACTTTAGCTTATTTAGCTGCGAGTTTGTGTTCTGTCCGACTTTAGCTTATTTAGCTGCGAGTTTGTGTTCTGTCCGACTTTAGCTTATTTAGCTGCGAGTTTGTGTTCTGTCCAACTTTAGCTTATTTAGCTGCGAGTTTGTGTTCTGTCCGACTTTAGCTTATTTAGCTGGTTTATTAGCCCTCCTTCTACTCTGAGCCCCAGGCCAGAACCAACTGGCTCTACTCTGAGGTTTGGGTTATTTCTACAAACCAACAAGACGAAGCAGCACCATCCAGTAGAGAACCACCAACAGCTGCTTAAAGCGTAGTTTCCCTCCGTCACAAAGCAGATCTTTGACCTGTTTTCCAAAGCAAAGCCAAAGTGGCGCCTCAGCTCCTGACCTCAGTAACGCAGATCAGTGCCGCCCTAATCCGCCTGTCCGAACCTCACACATGAGATATTTAACTTATTCTACAGTAGTGCCTGTTTTACCTCTGGTAAAAACCTTCAGATAGCTCAGATCCAGGAGTCTGTATTCCCTGCGCTCAGTGCTGATGGACAGTTTGGTCCAAAGCTGCCAAACAGTCCACTTTTCAGAGGATTAACATGGACTCAGGGATGAGAATAAAACCATTTTCTTACAGAGAAGTCACAAATGTTTGTCTCAGACCTGATCCGAGCCCGTGAGCGGAGGCAGAAAGCTTCCACCACACGGTGCCCAGAACCCCTCGCTCACACTCTCAGAGCACGAATACCAACGCACAGATCTGGAGGTGCTTTGGTCACGTCATGAGTCATTAGACCTGAGCAGAAAAACACCCTGCCTGCTGTGCGTGCAGATCATTAGTGTTTGCCAGAGGCCTGCAGCTGTGACGCACTCAGCAACCATCTGTTGTTGGTGGAGATGTTGAAGATACCCACAGAGCAGCTCAAGCATCGCTGCCTCTGCTCTGTGGGAGTTTGTGTCTCTGTGAGGACCGCTGAGCACATTCCTGTCACAACACGGTCATGCTCGATCGGGCTGGAGGACGCCAGCTGTTCATAACAACCGTAAACGTTAGCATCTGAGGTGGTCCGTACCCTCAGGGTTCAGGTTTGGGTTCAGGTCGTTAAAACCACCAAAGTCCCTGAAAGTTTTACTGCGATGCTGGCTCCAGGTCGGCCTTTAAGGCCGACGGTGGCCGTCTCTGAGCATCGGTTTGAATGTGGAGCAACTTTTAATACCTGTTGGGTTTCAGAAATGACAGTCTGTCAGAGCCTCAGGGCACAGGCTGTGGAGACCAACTCATCAGGCTCGTAATCCAGCAGAAGGCGCTCTGAAGTCAGCGTGACCAAACTCCCACGCCGGTAACCGGCTAAATAAGCTAAAGTCATGCCAGTAACCGGCTAAATAAGCTAAAGTCGGACAGAAGGAGGGCTAATAAACCAGCTAAATAAGCTAAAGTCGGACAGAAGGAGGGCTAATAAACCAGCTAAATAAGCTAAAGTCACGCTGGTAACCGGCTAAATAAGCTAAAGTCAGACAGAACACAAACTCACGCCGGTAACCGGCTAAATAAGCTAAAGTCATGCCAGTAACCGGCTAAATAAGCTAAAGTCGGACAGAAGGAGGGCTAATAAACCGCCTAAATAAGCTAAAGTCGGACAGAAGGAGGGCTAATAAACCGGCTAAATAAGCTAAAGTCACGCTGGTAACCGGCTAAATAAGCTAAAGTCGGACAGAAGGAGGGCTAATAAACCGCCTAAATAAGCTAAAGTCGGACAGAAGGAGGGCTAATAAACTGGCTAAATGAGCTAAAGTCGGACAGAAGGAGGGCTAATAAACCGGCTAAATAAGCTAAAGTCGGACAGAAGGAGGGCTAATAAACCGGCTAAATAAGATAAAGTCGGACAGAAGGAGGGCTAATAAACCGGCTAAATAAGATAAAGTCGGACAGAAGGAGGGCTAATAAACCGGCTAAATAAGCTAAAGTCGGACAGAAGGAGGGCTAATAAACCGGCTAAATAAGCTAAAGTCACGCCGGTAACCGGCTAAATAAGCTAAAGTCGGACAGAAGGAAGGCTAATAAACCGGCTAAATAAGCTAAAGTCAGACAGAACACAAACTCGCAGCTAAATAAGCTAAAGTCGGACAGAACACAAACTCGCAGCTAAATAAGCTAAAGCTAAAACTGGCCCAGAGTAGAGCTAGCTGGTTCTGGCCTGGTTTTGGCCTGGTTTTGGCCTGGTTCTGGCCTGGTTCTGGCCTGGTTTTGGCCTGGTTTTGGCCTGGTTCTGGCCTGGTTCTGGCCTGGTTTTGGCCTGGTTCTGGCCTGGTTCTGGCCTGGTTCTGGACTGGTTCTGGACTGGTTTTGGACTGGTTCTGGCCTGGTTCTGGCCCTGTGTATGTTTGTGTGATGAACTCATTGCTGAGGTGTTAAATGAACTCAGAAGCCTCTCTGAGATGCTGCTGCCTGTTCGGCTCAGTTTAAATCCTACTGGACCCACTCTGGGACTGAAACTCGTGGGTATTACTGCAGTCTGAGCTGCTCTGAGATCAGTTCGTTCCAGCTCAGCGCTGCACTTTGACCTACGTTGGTATGGGCGCTCGGCACGGAGCGCACGGCAGAGCCTTCTTCATGAACGCCGGCTCGGACGGCTGCTCCCACGGACCGGCCAGCTGGACCTGAGCACACAAACAGAGAGCTGTTGTTCCTCTCTGATGGGAAACAGGAAACACAACTTCAGATAAGAGGCGGCAGCGATAAGGAGCTGATGGCGGAGTCTTTCCACAGCCTGCACTCCGACCTTCAGAGTAACGTCCCACAGACTGACCCGCTGAGGGCCAAACTGACCCATCAGCCCGTAAACACGAGTCCCAGCTGAGCAGGACACCGACCTGCTGGGACCTGACCAGCACCTGGTCTACTACTACTACTACTACTACTACTATTCTTACTACTACTATTCTTACCACTACTACTACTACTATTCTTACTACTACTACTACCACTACTACTACTATTCTTACTACTACTACTATTCTTACTACTACTACTACTCTTACTACTACTATTCTTACCACTACTACTACTACTACTACTACTACTATTCTTACCACTACTATTGTTACTACTACTACTACTACTCTTACTACTACTATTACTACTACTACTCTTACTACTACTATTCTTACCACTACTACTACTACTACTACTACTACTATTCTTACCACTACTATTGTTACTACTACTACTACTACTCTTACTACTACTACTACTATTGTTACTACTACTACTACTACTACTCTTACTACTACTATTCTTACCACTACTACTACTACTACTACTACTATTCTTACTACTACTACTACTACTACTACTACTACTATTCTTACCACTACTATTGTTACTACTACTACTACTATTCTTACTACTACTACTCTTACTACTACTACTACTATTACTACTGTTCTTACTACTACTACTACTATTATTCTTACTACTACTACTATTATTGTTACTACTACTATTGTTACTACTACTACTACTACTACTACTATTCTTACTACTACTACTACTACTATTATTCTTACTACTACTACTACTACTATTCTTACTACTACTACTACTACTACTACTACTACTACTACTATTCTTACCACTACTATTGTTACTACTACTACTACTATTCTTACTACTACTACTCTTACTACTACTACTACTATTACTACTGTTCTTACTACTACTACTACTATTATTCTTACTACTACTACTATTATTGTTACTACTACTACTACTACTACTATTCTTACTACTACTACTACTACTATTATTCTTACTACTACTACTACTACTATTCTTACTACTACTACTACTACTATTATTCTTACTACTACTACTACTACTACTATTGTTACTACTACTACTACTTCTACTATTCTTACTACTACTATTCTTACGACCTGACCAGCACCAGGACACCTACCTGCTGGGACTTGACCAGCACCAGATCGTGGCAGGGCTGTGGGCAGGCGTGGCTGCAGCCGGGCAGCGGCAGCAGGCAGGGCTGCCTGCAGGGGGGGCAGGCGCCCGGGTGGCACCGGTGAGGCTCCCTGCTCGGGTGGTGGCAGGTGGGCGGACACCTAGGGACACAGTTTGACATCTTGTCATTTTCAGCATTTGACTACTATTCTTACTACTACTCTTACTACTACTCTTACTACTACTACTATTATTACCACTCCTACTACTACTCATACCACTACTACTCTTACTACTACTACTACTATTATTACCACTACTACTACTACTACTCATACCACTACTACTCTTACTACAACTACTACTATTATTACCACTACTACTACTACTCATACAACTACTACTCTTACTACTACTACTACTACTATTATTACCACTACTACTCATACAACTACTACTCTTACTACTACTACTACTATTATTACCACTACTACTACTACTACTCATACCACTACTACTCTTACTACAACTACTACTATTATTACCACTACTATTACTACAACTACTATTCTTACCACTACTACTACTACTACTACTACTACTACTTCTCATTTAAGATCACTGTCTATTTTAAAACGCAAAGTAGAAATTTTGTGCTTCAAATAAGACGTCAGATCAATAAGGGATGTTTCACAGGGGCTGCTGGGACAAAAAAAAAAAACACAATCACTTCTGTTTTCTGGTCGTTAAAGTTTAGGGAATTTAAAGCCATCCAGGCTTTAATGTCTTCAAGACATAGAAGTCGGGGCTTGATCGAAAAGGCTCCTTTTTTTAGTGGCATGTATATTTGACTGTCGTCAGCATAACAATGAAAGGAGATCCCATGCTTTCTGAGCCCAAAGGAAGCAAATAAAGAGAAAAAAGCAGGGGACTGAGGATTGAGCCCTGTGGAACCCCATAAAGTAGAGGAGCAGTGGAAGATTCAGAACCAGCTAAGTTTACAGACATGGTTCTGTCTGATGAATAAGACCGAAACCATTTTAATGCAGTACCACTAAAACTGAGTTGGGTCTGTAAACGACCCAAACGCAGAAAAGGAGCTTCCCATCGGTGCGCTTACCTGCAGGCCTCTTTGCAGCGAGGAGGTTTGGTGCTTCTCTCTCGGCCACAAGGAACCACCAGAACCGCCGCTCCGCACGTACAGCGCAGGTCCACCGTCTCCGGGCAGGGATAGCAGCTACCTGAGGGTGTCAGGAACAGAACATTCTAGATGAACAGAACATTCTGGGTGTGAGGAACAGAACATTCTGGGTGAACAGAACATTCTGGGTGTAAGGAACAGAACTTTCTGGGTGAACAGAACATTCTGGGTGTCAAGAACAGAACATTCTGGGTGTGAGGAACAGAACTTTCTGGATGAACAGAACATTCTGGGTGTCAGGAACAGAACATTCTGGGTGTCAGGAACAGAACATCCTGGGTGTGAGGAACAGAACATTCTGGGTGTCGGGAACAGAACATTCTGGGTGAACAGAACATTCTGGGTGTCAGGAACAGAGGGTAAGGGTCCTATCCGTGGTGATGGTCCTATCCTGGTGATGGTCCTATCCTGGTGATGGTCCTATCAGTGGTGATGGTCCTATCCGTGGTGATGGTCCTATCCTGGTGATGGTCCTATCCTGGTGATGGTCCTATCAGTGGTGTTGGTCCTATCCTGGTGATGGTCCTATCCTGGTGATGGTCCTATCCTGGTGATGGTCCTATCAGTGGTGTTGGTCCTATCCTGGTTATGGTCCTATCCGTGGTGATGGTCCTATCAGTGGTGATGGTCCTATCCGTGGTGATGGTCCTATCAGTGGTGAAGGTCCTATCAGTGGTGATGGTCCTATCAGTGGTGATGGTCCTATCCTGGTGATGGTCCTATCAGTGGTGTTGGTCCTATCCTGGTTATGGTCCTATCCGTGGTGATGGTCCTATCAGTGGTGATGGTCCTATCCGTGGTGATGGTCCTATCAGTGGTGAAGGTCCTATCAGTGGTGATGGTCCTATCAGTGGTGATGGTCCTATCAGTGGTGATGGTCCTATCCGTGGTGAAGGTCCTAACCCTGGTGATGGTCCTATCAGTGGTGATGGTCCTATCAGTGGTGATGGTCCTATCCGTGGTGATGGTCCTATCCGTGGTGATGGTCCTATCAGTGGTGATGGTCCTATCCTGGTGATGGTCCTATCCGTGGTGATGGTCCTATCAGTGGTGATGGTCCTATCAGTGGTGATGGTCCTATCCGTGGTGATGGTCCTATCCTGGTGATGGTCCTATCCTGGTGATGGTCCTATCCTGGTGATGGTCCTATCCGTGGTGATGGTCCTATCAGTGGTGATGGTCCTATCCGTGGTGATGGTCCTATC
Organism: Odontesthes bonariensis; assembly: GCF_027942865.1. Lineage (NCBI taxonomy): Eukaryota > Metazoa > Chordata > Actinopteri > Atheriniformes > Atherinopsidae > Odontesthes > Odontesthes bonariensis. The sequence continues at coordinate 1,666,144 of NC_134524.1, forward strand.
AGTGGTGATGGTCCTATCAGTGGTGATGGTCCTATCCGTGGTGAAGGTCCTAACCCTGGTGATGGTCCTATCAGTGGTGATGGTCCTATCAGTGGTGATGGTCCTATCCGTGGTGATGGTCCTATCCGTGGTGATGGTCCTATCAGTGGTGATGGTCCTATCCGTGGTGATGGTCTTATTCTTGTTATGGTCCTATCCGTGGTGATGGTCCTATCCGTGGTGTTGGTCCTATCCTGGTGATGGTCCTATCCGTGGTGTTGGTCCTATCCTGGTGATGGTCCTATCCGTGGTGATGGTCCTATCCGTGGTGTTGGTCCTATCCGTGGTGATGGTCCTATCAGTGGTGATGGTCCTATCCGTGGTGATGGTCCTATCCGTGGTGTTGGTCCTATCCGTGGTGTTGGTCCTATCCGTGGTGATGGTCCTATCCGTGGTGATGGTCCTATCCGTGGTGTTGGTCCTATCCGTGGTGTTGGTCCTATCCGTGGTGATGGTCCTATTCTTGTTATGGTCCTATCCGTGGTGATGGTCCTATCCTGGTGATGGTCCTATCCGTGGTGATGGTCCTATCCGTGGTGATGGTCCTATTCTGGTTATGGTCCTATCTGTGGTGTTGGTCCTATCCGTGGTGTTGGTCCTATCCGTGGTGATGGTCCTATCCGTGGTGATGGTCCTATCCGTGGTGTTGGTCCTATCCGTGGTGTTGGTCCTATCCGTGGTGATGGTCCTATTCTTGTTATGGTCCTATCCTGGTGATGGTCCTATCCTGGTGATGGTCCTATCCGTGGTGATGGTCCTAACCGTGGTTATGGTCCTATCCGTGGTGATGGTCCTATCCTGGTGATGGTCCTATCCTGGTGATGGTCCTATCCGTGGTTATGGTCCTATCCGTGGTGATGGTCCTATCCTGGTGATGGTCCTATCCTGGTGATGGTCCTATCCTGGTGATGGTCCTATCAGTGGGGATGGTCCTATCAGTGGTGATGGTCCTAACCGTGGTGATGGTCCTATCAGTGGTGATGGTCCTATCAGTGGGGATGGTCCTATCCTGGGGATGGTCCTATCCTGGTGATGGTCCTATCCTGGTGATGGTCCTATCCTGGTGATGGTCCTATCCTGGTGATGGTCCTATCCTGGTGATGGTCCTATCTAGAGGTGCACCGAAATGAAAATTTGTGGCCGAAACCGAAACCAAATAATAATTAATCACTTGGCCGAATACCGAAACCGAATATTACAGTTCAGTTAAGTTATCAAAAGTTAGATTTTTCACCATTTTTAAATATTGCTTAAATCTATGCCTTACAATAAATGTTTAGACATGTTTTTCAAAGAAAATAAATGTTTATTTGAAATCTTCAAAAGTTATTACTAATAACTATAACTAATAACTAGAGATAAGTTTCATTAATTCCCATTTTCAATTCATTCTGGGTTGTTTTTCATTCATTTCATACAACAAAAAATACAACATATTATAAAAGCGTTCCAATACAAAAA
>NC_134524.1:1672643-1845143 GCF_027942865.1 Odontesthes bonariensis
TCCACGCTGAAACGGCTCAGATCCAGGTGCGTCCACGCTGAATCGGCTCAGATCCAGGTGCGTCCACGCTGAATCGGCTCAGATCCAGGTGTGTCCACGCTGAAACGGCTCAGATCCAGGTGTGTCCACCCTGAAACGGCTCAGATCCAGGTGTGTCCACGCTGAATCGGCTCAGATCCAGGTGTGTCCACGCTGAAACGGCTCAGATCCAGGTGTGTCCCAGATCCAGGTGTGTCCCAGATCCAGGTGTGTCCACCCTGAAACGGCTCAGATCCAGGTGTGTCCCAGATCCAGGTGTGTCCACGCTGAAACACACAGTGGTTTCACTCACCTTCCTCCGGCACTGGTGTCTCTGACAGTTCCTGGTCTTCGGGCACTTGGTGTCACACAGGTATTCCTTGTGGCAGGGCATCAGCTTTCTGTATCGGCCACACCTGCACTCCTTCTCCACCTCCTGCGGAGAGACGGCGCCTCAGTGAGTTTATTTATTTAGCTTTCTTTCACCGTGCGTGTCAGAGTGTGTCAGAGGGTGTCAGTCACCTGTCTGCAGGTCTCGCAGCTCCCCCGGTGACACCTCATCGAACAGGTGTGTTTCAAACACGACAGGCGGCGGTCGCACGTGTCGCCACATGGCAGCACCTCCTCCGTGCACGGCAGAGATGACTCTGCACACAGATCAGGCGAGTGTGTTAGTGTGCACGTCTGACAACATTTAAACTCCAACGTGTAGTTTAGTGTTTTTTTCCCTATAAAATCAGAGCTCACCTCCAACAAACATAGAAACTTACTTTATTAACATAATTAAACATCAATTACCCAATAAAAAGCATGTTTCCCAAATATACAGAAACCTGTCACTAGATACATCAGACAATACTTTTTATATCAAAACCAAATGGGAGCTGGAGTTACATATTATAATTGAGGATGGGGAGTGGGAAACAATGTGCACAGGATGTCATAAAGGTATCAATAGTAACATGTGGAAGGAGTGTGACTGGAAGATGAAGACTAGGTTCTTTAGGACGCCTGCCGTGGTCTCTAAATTTGTAGATAACCCAGCGGCAGTGTACTGTTGGAGAGGGTGGGAATGGTGGGCGACCACTCACACATATTTTGGGATTGCCCAATGATGCTTCCCTTTTGGAAGGGGGTAAAGAGCGAGATATATAAAGTTCTGGGAATCAATGTACTATTCACTCCAAGTCAGTTCCTGTTTGATCTAACTCCTGAAGGCATGTACACTAGAGACCAAAAGCACTTGTTACATATACTTTTGATGACAATAAAATGGCTGAATCCACAGCCAGCTACAGTGGCACAGTGGAAACAGAAGCTGAGGGAGGTGTATGGAATGGAAGCTTTAACCGCTCAACTACAATTAAGGTCTGATGTTTTTGTGAGGAGGTGGCTACCTATAGCAAGATATCTCTCTAACTGGGGGGAATCCCACAGTATGCTGGAATGTCTTAACTGTCCCTTTATTTATTTATTAACTTACTTGTTATTTTTCACTCATTAGTATTATTCAGGTTTGGTTTTTTTTCTTTGTTTTTTTTCTTGTCTCTAGCACTGTCACACATAATCTGTGAATGTTGTCAAGGAATGTTTGTGTTCGCTTAATAAAAATAAAGTTAAAAAATAAATCAGAGCTCACACAGAGCAACAGTGTGTGCATGTGTGTGTGTGTGTGTGTGTGTGCACGTGTGTGTGTGCTGGGGGTGGGACTTGCCAGAGACACCATGATACGATATTATCACGGTATTTAAGTCACAATACGATTTTATCACGATATTTACGTTACAATACGATATTATCACGATATTTCCGTCGCAATGCGATATTATCACGGTATTTAAGTCACAATACGATTTTATCACGATATTTAAGTCACAATACGATATTATCACGATATTTCCGTCGCAATGCGATATTATCACGGTATTTAAGTCACAATACGATATTATCACGGTATTTAAGTCACAATACGATTTTATCACGAAATTTACGTTACAATACGATATTATCACGATATTTCCGTCGCAATGCGATATTATCACGGTATTTAAGTCACAATACGATTTTATCACGATATTTAAGTCACAATACGATATTATCACGATATTTCCGTCGCAATGCGATATTATCACGGTATTTAAGTCACAATACGATATTATCGCGGTATTTAAGTCACAATACGATTTTATCACGAAATTTACGTTACAATACGATATTATCACGATATTTCCGTCGCAATGCGATATTATCACGGTATTTAAGTCGCAATACGATATCACGATATTTCCGTCGCAATACGATATTATCACGATATTTAAGTCACAATACGATATTATCACGATATTTACGTCGCAGTGCGATATTATCACGATGTTTACGTCACAATGCGATATTATCACACTATTTAAGTCACAATACGATATTATCACGATATTTACGTCGCAGTGCGATATTATCACGATATTTACGTCACAATGCGATATTATCGCGATATTTACGTCGCAGTGCGATATTATCCCGACATTTACGTCGCAGTGCGATATTATCCCGACATTTACGTCGCAGTGAGATATTATCGCGATATTTACGTCGCAGTGCGATATTATCGCGATATTTACGTCGCAGTGCGATATTATCCCGATGTTTACGTCGCAGTGAGATATTATCACGATATTTACGTCGCAATGCGATATTATCACGGTATTTAAGTCACAATACGATTTTATCACGATATTTAAGTCACAATACGATATTATCACGATATTTCCGTCGCAATGCGATATTATCACGGTATTTAAGTCACAATACGATTTTATCACGAAATTTACGTTACAATACGATATTATCACGATATTTACGTCGCAGTGCGATATTATCCCGACATTTACGTCGCAGTGCGATATTATCCCGATGTTTACGTCGCAGTGCGATATTATCCCGATGTTTACGTCGCAGTGAGATATTATCACGATATTTACGTCGCAGTGCGATATTATCGCGATATTTACGTCGCAGTGCGATATTATCCCGATGTTTACGTCGCAGTGAGATATTATCACGATATTTACGTCGCAATGCGATATTATCACGGTATTTAAGTCACAATACGATTTTATCACGATATTTAAGTCACAATACGATATTATCACGATATTTCCGTCGCAATGCGATATTATCACGGTATTTAAGTCACAATACGATTTTATCACGAAATTTACGTTACAATACGATATTATCACGATATTTACGTCGCAGTGCGATATTATCACGATATTTACGTCACAGTGCGATATTATCCCACTATTTAAGTCACAATACGATATTATCACGATATTTACGTCGCAGTGCGATATTATCACGATATTTACGTCACAATGCGATATTATCGCGATATTTACGTCGCAGTGCGATATTATCACGATATTTACGTCACAAGGCGATATTATCGCGATATTTACGTCGCAGTGCGATATTATCCCGACATTTACGTCGCAGTGAGATATTATCGTGATATTTACGTCGCAGTGCGATATTATCGCGATATTTACGTCGCAGTGCGATATTATCCCGACATTTACGTCGCAGTGAGATATTATCGTGATATTTACGTCGCAGTGCGATATTATCGCGATATTTACGTCGCAGTGCGATATTATCCCGCTGTTTACGTCGCAGTGAGATATTATCACGATATTTACGTCGCAATGCGATATTATCACGATATTTAAGTCTCAATACGATATTATCACGATATTTAAGTCACAAAGTGATATTATCGCGGTATTTACGTCACAATACGATTTTATCACGATATTTACGTCACAATGTGATATTATCACGGTATTTACGTCACAATGCGATATTATTACAATATTTACGTCACAATGCGATATTATCACGGTATTTAAGTCACAATACGATATTATCACGATATTTACGTCGCAATGCGATATTATCACGATATTGCGATATGCTTAGTATTGCTATACCGGATACATGTGTCATCTGTTAAAAAAAGTTTTCAGTCAATTCATCTTACTCCAAACATTTATTCCAACAAAATGGACAGCTCATTCAACAAGTGCAAACACTCAGTTAAAACCGAATAGAAAAATAAAACGTTGTAAATTGTACTCATTGTAATTAAATGTCCCCTTTACCTGACCAACGTAACCGTTTGTATTTCAGTCTCGTCAAACTTTACTGATGACTTGAACTATTGTACTAACACTGCAACCCTTCCTGCTGTTCTTCGACTTTAAGCTCAACTCCTCGGTAGAGTTTAGGCGCAGCCGTATAGGCAAAGAAACGACGAGACGTAATCACATACCTGGGCTCAAGCGTCTTTAACTTATTTTGAATTTATCAGTTCTCCTTCCTCCATGTTGCTGTGATCACCTTTGACCTCGGTCACGTGCCAGCCAGATCTCACGCCTTCGCTGTGTTGAGCTCACCAGACAGTGAACGGTTAGCACCATCTAGTGGACTAAATTAGCAATTGATTTTATTTTGGTGCATATTTTTTTATGTGTATGCGACCAAAATATCGATATTTGGCGTCTCTGAATCGATACAATATCGCCACGCGAAATATCACTGTATCGATATTTTCCCCCAGCCCTAGTGTGTGCACGTGTGTGTGCACGTGTGTGTGCACGTGTGTGTGCGCGCTCTCACTGGTCCGGCCGCAGGGACAGGATCTGCTGACGGAGCGAGGACATGGCGGACAAACTCCATCGTGACACACCTCCTCACAGGTGTGATTCCCACAGGAGAGCAGAGCCCCGCACACCTGAGGCAGAGACACAGGTTCAGGGTTACAGGACACATGGGCTGTGTTCGAAACCGCACACTGCAAACTTCCATACTACATACTGCATACTCATCGATCAGACAGTATGCAGAGCGTTTACCCACAATGCATCTCGCTCCTGCCCGAGCCGAAATCAGCCGGCCTGAAGCTGATTTCCCTTAAGCTCTAAACTCTGTAAACTTTAGCAACATTTGAAACATTTTCAGGTGAGAAAGTAGTCGTTTAGATCCCCAACGTGTTGAAAACCTGACAAAATACCGGCTATTTACAATTTTGTTCCCACGAATTCGGCGCTACTAAAGCTAGCCGCAGTGACAAACGCACTTCCGTTTATTTTCCCAAAATAAAATATCCGTTGCCTTTTATCATAGGGAAAGCCATTACCATACAATTGGTGCTTTTGTTTTGAAAACAGGAAGTGAACCTACCCTCGTTGTAGCTAGCTTGAAACTGCCGTTTTGACAGGAAATGACGATCGGCGACGTCACGTTACATTGCATCTTGGGTAGTTTGAGTATGAGTAGTAACCTCATGATGCATACCCAACATTTAGAGAATCTAGTACGCATCCGGGAACTTCTGCTTACTCAAACTCGCTTACTAACTAAGTTAGTATGAGTAGGAGGAGTAGTATGCAGTTTCGAACACAGCCTTCGACTATCTTTACCCCTTTCTGAGCAAAGCTTCAGATGATCTTATAATTTAATAGATTTTAGGTCCCAAAAACACCAAAAATGGTCATTTCTGAGCCCAAAAACTCCAAACATGGTAGTTTCTGAGCCCCAAAACTCCAAACATGGTAGTTTCTGAGCACAAAGACTCCAACATGGTCGTTTCTGAGCCCAAAGACTCCAACATGGTCGTTTCTGAGCCCAAAAACTCCAAACATGGTAGTTTCTGAGCCCCAAAACACCAACCTGGTCGTTTCTGAGCTCAAAGACTCCAAACATGGTAGTTTCTGAGCCCAAAAACTCCAAACATGGTAGTTTCTGAGCACAAAGACTCCAACATGGTCGTTTCTGAGCCCAAAAACTCCAAACATGGTAGTTTCTGAGCCCCAAAACACCAACATGGTCGTTTCTGAACCCAAAGACTCCAAACATGGTAGTTTCTGAGCACAAAGACTCCAACATGGTAGTTTCTGAGCCCCAAAACACCAACATGGTCGTTTCTGAACCCAAAGACTCCAAACATGGTAGTTTCTGAGCACAAAGACTCCAACATGGTAGTTTCTGAGCCAAAAAACTCCAAACATGGTAGTTTCTGAACCCAAAGACTCCAAACATGGTCGTTTCTGAACCCAAAAACACCAAACATGGTAGTTTCTGAGCCCAAAAACTCCAAACATGGTAGTTTCTGAGCCCCAAAACACCAACATGGTAGTTTCTGATGGTCGGCGGAGGCGCACGGTGGCGTTTTACCTGCGGACAGGTCCAGCGGGGGCTGGCGCACGGCCTCTCCGCCTCCTCCTGACCGCACACGCAGCTCTGAACGCTGACCCTGGGACAGGGGGAGCACTCTGACACACACAAAGGGAAGGAACAGTCAGTCTGTGGTGAGAAGGCGGCGGCCGGGTGTCCGCTCGGCGTTTCCGTGTGTGCGTGCGCTCACCTGTGTGACACGGCTGCGAGCAGGTGTGCTGCCCGCAGGCCAACAACTTGCCGCACTGCTGCTGACACGACCAGGTCTGAGGACACAGCGCTCACATCACCAACAGTTCACAGCTTTAAACTTTAAAGCTTTAAACAACACTACGGGGGGGAGTACCTTGTTGCTGCAGCGACGTGGGAGGGGCTTAGCTTTGCGGCACATGCACGACACCGACACCATCTTTGGGCACGGAGGGCACGGACCTGAAAACACCTCATTTCAGTTAGCGTGCACAGGCGATGTAAAACCGTGCTCTATGAAGGTGAACGGTGGTTACCGGGGTGACAGAGCAGCAGGCAGGTGTGCCCACAGCTGGGTTTGAGCTCCTTCTGGCAAACGGAGCCGCAGGAGTGAGGAACCAACCAGGGGTCGGCCGGAGGATCCTGCAGCTTCCCACAGTAACACGTGTACCTAACATGCAGACACACAACGACGTCAGCGACACAGAGAGCAGCAGCTGTTTGACTGAAATAATTCACCTGTCATCACATGTTCGACTCTCTGAAACACAGCTGAAACTCATCCTTCTTCCCTAAACTCTCCTACATCAGCGTTTGTTCAACACATTTCTAAATATCCATGCCAGGACATCGGTGGAAGGCAGCGGTGTGGCGCCCCCTGCTGGATGCAGGAGCTGGTTTCATGCTGTGCCTTTTCTCTAAATGTGGTTCTGAAGAGGTTCTGTTCAGCAGATGGATGTCAGCCAAACGTACCTGTTGGGTGTGGCGCTGGGTGGATATTCTGTCCGACACTTTGGACTGAGGAGAGAAGACCAGAAACATTATTAGCTGCTGATTCATTTCATAAATATGATTTATTAACCATTAAAGTAGGGCTGCAGCAATCCATTTACAGAGCTTCCTCCTGTTCTCTGCTAGCTTCCTCCTGTTCTCTGCTAGCTTCCTCCTGTTCTCCGCTAGCTTCCTCCTGTTCTCTGCTAGCTTCCTCCTGTTCTCCGCTAGCTTCCTCCTGTTCTTCGCTAGCTTCCTCCTGTTCTTCGCCATCTTCCTTCTGTTCTCCGATAGCTTCCTTCTGTTCTCCGCTAGCTTCCTTCTGTTCTCCGCTAGCTTCCTTCTGTTCTCCGCTAGCTTCCTTCTGTTCTCCGCTAGCTTCCTTCTGTTCTCCGCTAGCTTCCTTCTGTTCTCCGTTAACTTCCCCCTGTTCCCTCCTGTCCTCCACTAGCTTCCTTCTGTTCTTCGCTAGCTTCCTTTTGTTCTCCGCTAGCTTCCTTCTGTTCTCCGTTAACTTCCCCCTGTTCCCTCCTGTCCTCCACTAGCTTCCCTCTGTTCTCCGCTACCTTCCTCCTGTTCTCCGCTAGCTTCCTTCTGTTCTTCGCTAGCTTCCTTCTGTTCTTCGCTAGCTTCCTTCTGTTCTCCGCTAGCTTCCTTCTGTTCTCCGCTAGCTTCCTTCTGTTCTCCGCTAGCTTCCTTCTGTTCTCCGCTAGCTTCCTTCTGTTCTCCGCTAGCTTCCTTCCGTTCTTCGCTAGCTTCCTTCCGTTCTTCGCTAGCTTCCTTCTTCTCTCCGCTAGCTTCTGTCTGTTCTCTGCTAGCTTCCTTCCATTCTTCGCTAGCTTCCTTCTTCTCTCCGCTAGCTTCTGTCTGTTCTCTGCTAGCTTCCTTCTCAGCTAACAAGGTGACTGATTTCCATTAAAATGCTAACGTGAAATGTTCCTCTGTGTTTGTTCTGCTAAGTGGACTCGATATGTGAACTGGCTGCTTTCTGCTGAGATGCTGTAGCATTGATGTTGTGCTATCGTGCTAAGCTAACTGGCTTTTACAATGGACACACTGTGCAGTATTTTCTCTTTTCTTTGAAATGCTCCCAAACTTTAGACAACACTCCAGTGTTATTTCTCAGTCTGACATGAAGGGTTAGGGTTTCCCCACCAGGGCCAGGGGTGCTGCTTCTGCCCGAAGTCTTCGTCGGTGACGGAGGAGACGAGGAAGACGGAGTCTCTGGCCCATTTCTGGATGCAGGGCAGGTGGAAGAGGGAGAAGCAGCCGGAGCAGCTCCACACCTGCACAGAAAGGTGGAGTTCAGAGCAGGAGGCCACAGGTTTACCAGCTCTAAGGCCACACGATACAAGATATTCAGCCAACGATACGATTTGATACGAATCAATTCGATACGATGCAATTCCATACGATATGATTCGATACTATTACCTTAATGTTCTGTGTTTTCACTAATTGTAATGTCTGACTTTTCAATAAAGTTTGCTTTAAAAAAAAAAAAAATAATAATAATTTTTTTTAAATCGATAATCGCGGCTGAAAAAAAATAAATAAATAAAATAAAAAAAATAAATAAATAAATAAAAAATAAAATATCGATATATATCGCAGTATTGATTAAATTGCTGAGCTCTACAAATAATCAAGTTTTATGTTTCACATCCAAAAAGAAGGACGCTGATCAATCAGCATGTTGATGGCGGTTATTGATCGTCGTGCCGACAGCTTCAGATGTTCAGGCTGTAAAAACCAAAGCTTGCTCAGCGAGTTCGATGCGTTTAGTTAATCTATCAGCTCGTCCCGCAGGTTTCAGCGAGCTGCTGCGGTTCCACCTGTGGAGGGTTTGAACACTGCAGGGGAAACTTGCTCAAAGGTTGAAAAGGTTTACGTTTTGGAAGATTTCTTCCTCTCCTGCATCATAGATAATAAAACACCGGATTGTTTCAGCTCTCAGGTTTGTTCTGTGAGGTAACAGCAGCTGAGGCTCATGGGAAGTGTAGTAACATCTAAGTCATTGGCTGTGTTCGAAACCGCATACTGCATACTACATACTACATACTGCATACTGCATACTACATACTACATACTGCATACTACATACTGCATACTACATACTACATACTGCATACTACATACTGCATACTACATACTGCATACTGCATACCGCATACTACATACCGCATACTACATACTGCATACCGCATACTACATACTGCATACTGCATACTGCATACTACATACTACATACTGCATACTGCATACTACATACCGCATACTACATACCGCATACTACATACTGCATACCGCATACTACATACTGCATACTACATACTACATACTGCATACTCATCGATCAGACAGTATGCAGAACGTTTACCCACAATGCATTTCGCTCCTGCCCGAGCCGAAATCAGCCGGCCTGAAGCTGATTTCTCTTAAGCTCTAAACTCTGTAAACTTTAGCAACATTTGAAACATTTTCAGGAGAGAAAGTAGTCGTTTAGATCCCCAACGTGTTGAAAACCTGACAAAATACCGGCTATTTACAATATTGTTCCCACGAATTCGGCGCTACTAAAGCTAGCCGCAGTGAGCAACGCACTTCCTGTTATTTTCACAAAATAAAATACCCGTTGCCTTTTATCATAGGGAAAGCCGTTACCATACAATTGGTGCTTTTGTTTTGAAAACAGGAAGTGAACCTACCCTCGTTGTAGCTAGCTTGAAACTGCCGTTTTGACAGGAAATGACGATCGGCGACGTCACGTTACGTTGCATCTTGGGTAGTTTGAGTATGAGTAGTAACCTCATGATGCATACCCAACATTTAGGAGAATCTAGTATGCATCCGAGAACTTCTCGCTTACTCAAACTCGCATACTAACTCAAAACGTTAGTAGGAGTAGTAGGAGTAGTATGCGGTTTGAAACACAGCCACTCTGTTTATCTCAGACATTCATTCAGATGTTACTCTGACCGTTTGGAAGATCTTTTATTGGACTTTATCTGCCGTTAATTAGCATTGAAGCTAATTTAATTGAATCAGAGCACACAGAGAGGACGTCAGATGTCCGACGGGCAGTAAACGTCTCACCGGCTGCGTCCTCTTGACGGAGGCGATGCAGATCAGACAGGTGAGCGCTCCGGACTGGAACAGGTCGCTGACGTACTGGCCGGTCCTGAGCAGGCCCGTGGCGTCTCCACCTGAACACACAGAGCGAGCGTTTGTTAGGGCGCCTCAGGTCAGCCGAGCGTCACCGACACCACAGAAGAAGAATGGAAGGAGGACTTCAGACTGCAGAAGCTGCTGCTCGAACGTTTCAGACGTCAGGAATAAGAGGAAAAGAACTCAGGAACTCATCACACTCCTCCTCTTCAGCACAAACTCACGTGCACTGAACACGTGAACACGTATCCTCCGACTTATTTCCCTGAACTTTCAGTTAAAGCTATGGTAGGTAATCCTAGAGAGCTAGCAAGAGAGCTAGCAAGATTCGAAAGTGTCCACTCCTCTAAGCTCCACACCCCCCTCCCCATTCCGTCAGTGCTTCATCCAAAGCCGGTGGAACCGCATGCGCACATGGAGCAGGGAGCCGGCAGAGGGGGGCGTAGGCAGAAAGCAGAGGCATCTGATTGGTTTTTTGTAGGCGACCAATCCGAGATCAGCGTCCCGCTGATCTCGGATTGGTCAGCTTTTTCTCAGTCCTGCAGCTGCCACAGAGGTCTGATTATTTTCGTCCCTTTTTCTAAATACATCTTGTATAGATTTCTCTCAGGATAGACGGACCATTTCACCCAGTATTACAAAATGTGTTTCTGAACAGGATTACCTACCATGCCTTTAAATCATTATTATATCTCCTGTATGCAGAACCTCACCGTTTATTTCCCCATTTAGGAGTTTCTCTAAACCTTCTTTATTTCTAATGAAATGAATACGATTCAAACTGAATACCCACATATATACCCAGATATTTACCCACATATATACCCAGATATATACCCAGATATACCCAGATATATACCCACATATATACCCACATATATACCCAGATATTTACCCACATATATACCCACATATATACCCAGATATATACCCACATATATACCCACATATATACCCAGATATTTACCCACATATATACCCAGATATATACCCACATATATACCCAGATATATACCCACATATATACCCAGATATATACCCACATATATACCCACATATATACCCAGATATATACCCACATATATACCCAGATATATACCCACATATATACCCAGATATATACCCACATATATACCCAGATATTTACCCACATATATACCCAGATATATACCCAGATATATACCCACATATATACCCACATATATACCCATATATACCCAGATATATACCCAGATATACCCAGATATATACCCACATATATACCCACATATATACCCAGATATATACCCACATACATACCCAGATATATACCCACATATATACCCAGATATATACCCAGATATATACCCAGATATATACCCACATATATACCCAGATATATACCCACATATATACCCACATATACCAAGATATATACCCACATATTTACCCAGATATATACCCAGATATATACCCACATATTTACCCAGATATATACCCAGATATATACCCACATATATACCCAGATATATACCCACATATATACCCACATATATACCCAGATATACCAAGATATATACCCACATATATACCCACATATATACCCAGATATATACCCACATATATACCCACATATATACCCAGATATATACCCACATATATACCCAGATATATACCCAGATATATACCCACATATATACCCAGATATATACCCAGATATACACCCACATATATACCAAGATATATACCCAGATACATACCCAGATATATACCCACATATACCAAGATATACCAAGATATATACCCACATATTTACCCAGATATATACCCACATATACCAAGATATACCAAGATATATACCCACATATTTACCCAGATATATACCCACATATATACCCACATATATACCCAGATATATACCCAGATATATACCCAGATATATACCCAGATATATACCCACATATATACCCACATATATACCCAGATATATACCCAGATATATACCCACATATATACCCAGATATATACCCACATATATACCCACATATACCAAGATATATACCCACATATATACCCAGATATATACCCACATATACCAAGATATATACCCACATATACCAAGATATATACCCACATATATACCCACATATTTACCCAGATATATACCCAGATATATACCCAGATATATACCCACATATATACCCACATATATACCCACATATATACCCAGATATATACCCACATATACCAAGATATATACCCACATATACCCAGATATATACCCAGATATATACCCAGATATATACCCAGATATTTACCCAGATATATACCCACATATATACCCACATATACCCAGATATATACCCACATATATACCCAGATATATACCCACATATATACCCAGATATATACCCACATATATACCCAGATATATACCCACATATATACCCAGATATATACCCACATATACCAAGATATATACCCACATATATACCCAGATATATACCCACATATACCAAGATATATACCCACATATACCAAGATATATACCCACATATATACCCACATATTTACCCAGATATATACCCAGATATATACCCACATATACCAAGATATATACCCACATATACCAAGATATATACCCACATATTTACCCAGATATATACCCAGATATATACCCACATATACCAAGATATATACCCACATATAAAAAGATATATACCCATATATATACCCAGATATATACCCACATATATACCCATATATATACCCACATATATACCCAGATATATACCCACATATACCAAGATATATACCCACATATACCAAGATATATACCCACATATACCAAGATATATACCCAGATATATACCCAGATATACCCAGATATATACCCAGATATATACCCACATATTTACCCAGATATATACCCACATATATACCAAGATATATACCCAGATACATACCCAGATATATACCCACATATACCCACATATATACCCAGATATATACCCAGATATATACCCACATATATACCCAGATATATACCCACATATACCAAGATATATACCCAGATATATACCCAGATATATACCCACATATATACCCAGATATATACCCAGATATATACCCACATATATACCCAGATATATACCCACATATACCAAGATATATACCCACATATATACCCACATATATACCCACATATATACCCAGATATATACCCACATATACCAAGATATATACCCACATATATACCCACATATTTACCCAGATATATACCCAGATATATACCCAGATATATACCCAGATATATACCCACATATATACCCACATATATACCCAGATATATACCCAGATATTTACCCAGATATATACCCACATATATACCCAGATATATACCCAGATATATACCCAGATATATACCCACATATACCAAGATATATACCCACATATACCAAGATATATACCCACATATATACCCACATATTTACCCAGATATATACCCAGATATATACCCACATATACCAAGATATATACCCACATATACCAAGATATATACCCACATATTTACCCAGATATATACCCACATATACCAAGATATATACCCACATATAAAAAGATATATACCCACATATATACCCAGATATATACCCACATATACCAAGATATATACCCACATATACCAAGATATATACCCAGATATATACCCAGATATACCCAGATATATACCCAGATATTTACCCAGATATATACCCACATATTTACCCAGATATATACCCACATATATACCAAGAAATATACTCAGATATATACCCAGATATATACCCACAATATACCTAGATATATATATATATATATCTATATATAGATATATATAGATATATATATATATCTATATATATATAGATATATATAGATATATATGTATACACACACCAATCTGCATTTGTTCCACGTGTTCCTGTGTTCCGTGCACCCGCCGGGTACCATCTGCCTGAGTTCTGCACCTTCAGCCCGAGCTCAAAGCTTTCACCCACCTGTCTGGTCGGTGTAAGTGGTGAAGGTGGACGCCAGGATCTTCCCCCGCTGCCCGTCCCTGTGGTCGCCCTCGTCCTCGTCTTCCTCGGAGGAGGAGGAGGACGAGCTGACGTGGCGCTCCACCAGCCGCTTCGCAGCGGCCTGGTTGGACTTCCGGATCTCCTCGAACTTGGCCTGGACCGACGCCGCTGTGAACCACAGAGCAGAGGGAAGGTTACAGGGTCCCCCCGATGACATCATCATGACGCCACATGACATCATTCTGCGCTCACCGTGTGGCGGTTCCGGAGGCGAGCCGGTCTTGGTCTTCAGGCCTCGCCCTGCAGCCCCCGGCCTCTCCGGCTCCTTCTGCGGGGGACGTGACCTTTCACCCTGGGCGTCCTGACCCCGGCCACGCCCCCTGCCCTGCTGCCGCCAGGCCGGCTCCATGGCAACCGCCTCCCAGACTCTGCACAGCAATGATCACACACACAACTTTAGCGCTTCCTTTTGGTTTGTGAGGTCACGTGCACGCCGCAGCAGCAGCTTCAAGCACGCCCCCCTATTCAAACGGACCGACTGGAAAGCAGTTTTAACGATTGTTCTGCCCCTTAACCCCTTCGCCATGTTGCAAATATGTTATTTTGGAGAGGTTTTCATACCAGGACTTTAGGATGCAATAGCTTTTGTTTAACATGCCCCACATTCTCCATTGAGGGTTTAAATTCAAGTAGATACTCGGGGCGAGACATCCAGCCAACTCCAGCTGTTTATTACCTTCATTAAGTCTACATTTCAGATCATTATATACAACAAAAACATCCGAAAATGTGATTTATTCTATCAATACAAGACACAAACAGAGATAATAAATCGTGGCCTTTTTTCTGGCCAGTTTTCTTTGGATGGACAGGGCGCGTGTATCCCTTTTCCAACCCAGTTTAGACAAAACCACGCCCACTTCCGCAGTACGGAAGCCTAGTGGGGAAGCGAGAGACTGACCCAATAGAAAAGACAGATTCAATTTTGTTAAAAAAATGTCGACGTTGAACTTACTTCTGTGACATGCTGTACTTATTGTCTGTTTCTTTTAAATGCTTCAATGCCTGCCTTTAATATCTGATAAAAAAAATATATATGATGGGAGATAATCGCGTCTTAGAATCTTTAACGGAGTGGCGTAGTACACCAAACCACGCTGGCTGTCATGACAATTTATTAACATTACTAAAATATTCGGGTATGATAGGAAATAATCGCTAGAATATTTAACAGAAAGTGACCAGTCAAGCACGCGAAACAACACTGTCATGACAATAAATTAACATTACTAAACTGACTGCTTCACACACTAAAGATATGCGATGGCCGATAGCCTAGCACATAGGCCAGCTACGTCTTTTCGCATTTGTGATCAGAATGACATATGCGCTCATGACAATAAATAAACAGAGATAATAAATCGTGGCCTTTTTTCTGGCCAGTTTTCTTTGGATGGACAGGGCATTTCTCAGGGGGGCAGGACTTGTTCCGGGGGGGGGGGGGCAGTGCCCCCCTAGCCCCCCCCATAGCCACGCCCCTGAACACGAGCAGTGCGCATGCGCCGGTTGCTACAGGTCAGACACACCGGGGCTGATGCAGCTTCCACTGACCTCAGTTCAGCCGTTTGTCAGGCCACAGAGCTGCTGCTGCAGCGCACATGACGACACAATATCATTACGTCCTTACGTTACACTGCACGCATAATAACACGCTCGTGTAAAGTCGTCGTTTCACCTGAGTTCCGTCCAGGAGAGCCGTTATGGCGCGAGACCGGCGGACGTTTCAGCTGGCTCTGCTTGTAGCCGGCTAGCTAACGGTGAGCTAACGGCTAGCTAATGGGCAGAGCTAATTCAGAGAAAACAAACGTCACATCCTGTAAACAACATTTATCAAAGACAAATAACCGTCCGCACGAGCTGCTTTAAAAGTTTAACGTTTCAGGTAAACCGCACAGAGGAGTTATTATTCCGAAGTTACCGGCAGTTTGAAGTTAAAACACCTCAGCGCCGAGCAGTGGAGTCCGAGCTCTGGTTGACATGCGCAGTTTGACCGCGATGCATGCTGGGAGATGGAGTCCTTCAAGCGAAGACGGCTTTTTAAACTTTCGGACCTTGGAACTGCAATTCCCACAACTCCGCTTAAACACACTCACGCACGTACGCACGCACGCACGCACACAAAACTGTGACGTGTCAACCTCCAAGTGCCGATAGACATTATAAACACAGGTTAACACAAATTTCTTTGTAGGTCAAAGGAAAGTAAATCCTGTAAATTATGTTTATATATATATATATATTTATATATTATATATATTTATTATATAAATATATCTTATTATATATATAAATATAATATTATATATTATATTTATTATATAAATATATATTTATATATATATATATTTTTTTTATTTTTTATTTTTTTTTGCTTCCTACTTTATATATATATATATATATATATATATATTATAGTTTACTTCATGTTTATTGCTATTTTGCACCAGGGATAAGAGGGAAATACTATTGGCAGCATTGACAACAAGGTTGACTTGACTTCTTCCCTCTCTGTGACGCGCCTGCCTTCATATAAAGTGATAATAACAGTTAATTAGATGCTTTTATTCAACGTCAGAGCGTTACTTCCATCCCTGCTGATTCTTTTCCAACAGAAAACGACTTGTTTTACTCAGTTAATGGCAGAATGACCTTCAGCAGGCGATGACGCGTGAATAAAAGTGAAAGTCAGATTGAGTGGGGAGGCTGGATTCATGCAGAATGCTGTTCTGCTGCTTTAATAGGCAGACAAAGAAGCTGCTGACTCAGCGGTGAGCAGTGGGTCTGCAGCAGGATTAAATCTGGAGCAGATTTAGTTAAATACAGCACGGTCTGACGGCGTGATAAACTGACGTCCCACTGAAGCCTCCCGTGTGGCTGGAAGCTGTGGTTAACGATCATGTGGAACTGCAGGCACGCTTTACTCATCTCATCTTTCTGTTGATTCATTAAATGTTCAAATTTAAACTCCTTTTTATGGATTTATTGTGCTTCACTCAGTTTTCACTAAAAGTTCCATTCAAATGACTCACAAAAAGGAGATTTTCCATAAGACTCTACACGAGTACTCGTCTGAGGGTAACACTCAGTGGGGTCACATGGCACTGAAAGGATCGGATTATTGGCTAAATCACAATCAGACTGAGTTATTAAGTGAAATGAATCCAAAAGTAGCGTATAGCTTTTAGCATTTAGCTTTATTTTAAATGTGCTGCCATATGAATGAAAGTGCCATAACATTTGTTGTGCAAACACACTTTTAACATCAGCATCTTTCTGTAGTTTTTATGTAGAAGCCTCTCTCCACTGTCTGTTTCCTTGAATGACTTGCTGCTATCAGTTGTGTGTTTTGCCTTTAAGTGATATTTTAGACTGGAACTACTACGCTGAGAAGACAATTCAACTTGGCAGTGTTTACAGATGACTTTGGTTCTGTCGACTCCGCCGTCTGGAAGAACTTTAACATGAAAATGGCCGAGTAAAAGTTCCGTACCCTTCTCCATGTTTGGTGGATCCGCCGATTACTTTCTTTTCCTGTTCCACAGCAGACAGCAGCAGACTTTTACAAAATAAAAGCCTGTGAGCAGCATACTTTTACAATAATAAAAGCCTGTGAGCGGCAGACTTTTACAAAATAAAAGCCTGTGAGCAACAGACTTTTACAAAATAAAAGCCTGTGAGCGGCAGACTTTTACAAAATAAAAGCCTGTGAGCGGCAGACTTTTACAAAATAAAAGCCTGTGAGCAGCAGACTTTTACAAAATAAAAGCCTGTGAGCGGCAGACTTTTACAAAATAAAAGCCTGTGAGCAGCAGACTTTTACAAAATAAAAGCCTGTGAGCAGCAGACTTTTACAAAATAAAAGCCTGTGAGCAGCAGACTTTTACAGAATAAAAGCCTGTGAGCATCAGACTTTTACAAAATAAAAGCCTGTGAGCGGCAGACTTTTACAAAATAAAAGCCTGTGAGCAACAGACTTTTACAAAATAAAAGCCTGTGAGCGGCAGACTTTTACAAAATAAAAGCCTGTGAGCGGCAGACTTTTACAAAATAAAAGCCTGTGAGCAACAGACTTTTACAAAATAAAAGCCTGTGAGCGGCAGACTTTTACAAAATAAAAGCCTGTGAGCAACAGACTTTTACAAAATAAAAGCCTGTGAGCAACAGACTTTTACAAAATAAAAGCCTGTGAGCAACAGACTTTTACAAAATAAAAGCCTGTGAGCAACAGACTTTTACAAAATAAAAGCCTGTGAGCGGCAGACTTTTACAAAATAAAAGCCTGTGAGCAACAGACTTTTACAGAATAAAAGTCTGTGAGTGACAGACTTTTACAAAATAAAAGCCTGTGAGCGGCAGACTTTTACAAAATAAAAGCCCGTGAGCAACAGACTTTTTACAAATAAAATAAATAATAAAATGGGTGGTCCGTGGCGTAGTGGGTTGAGCAGGCGCCCCATGTACAGAGGCTGTAGTCCTCGCTGTCCCGAATCGGACGGCCCTGTGCTGCGTGTCGTTCCCCCTCTCTCTGCCCCCTACTTCCTGTTTCTCTGAACTTTCCATTAAAGGCACAAAAGCCCCCAAAAATATATATTTTTTTTAAATAGATAAATAAAGTTAAATAAAACCTGCGTTAATGCGCGGTAAAATATCGGCGTTAAATAATTATCGGCGTTAAATAATTAATGAGTTAACTCGCCCAGCCCTACTTTCAGTGCCATGTGACCCCTGAGGTGGAAAATTGCAAAACTGCCGAGATGTTTTTAAAGTCTGTTGACTTCCTGATGACCCCAAGTGATTCTGTTGTTGGTCATTAAGGGAGGCAAGTTTTAAATTCATCAGGAGAACATATATAGGATATATCCTGAGAAGTTTTAGCTCAAGGAAGTCATAAAGGGGCACCTCGTAAACCGTGTTAGCTCAGATCCAGAACAGGGCAAGGGGGCCATTTGTTCTATGAAGATAACCCCCCGTTTGGAGTGTAAAGATGAATGTGTGTGATTCTCCTCTTGGCTCACCGTGCAGACACCGTGCAGACAGGGGACTGTTCAAATGCTGCTTTGCCTTTGAATGAAATATAAAGAAAGACAAAATCTGGATTTTCTCTTATTATTATTTGAGTTGTCTTCTTCCCCACTTTGATAATAAAAAAAAAAATCCACAACACCCCACTGACTGATCTTTGAGTGAGGGGGCCGAGGCCACCCCTGGCCACCCTTTGGCTCCGCCCCTGAGTGCACGGCACACCTTATGTGGTCACATGCTCAGAGACGCTTTCTCCGTCTCTTTGAATAATTCTCAGAAATGAAGCAAACAGAAGCAGGAGGGGTTTTCCTTATAAAATATCTTTATTTCAGCGCAGAGCTTCCATCTTTTGGATCCTTTAAAAGCGTCGGCCATAGCAGAGGAGATCTGATGACTGACACGTTCTGTCAGTCATCCGGGTTTACGGGAACTTGAAGCTGAACCTAAAGCTTGAGCTATGGTTGACCTGAGCTTTCACACACTGGATGAACACTGTGCAGCATGGAAACATATTTACATCTGTACATGAAGCTTCAGCCACTCAGGGACACGCTGCAGGTCCTGCTCTATCAGCAAGCCGGCTACAGAAGCTGATACTGCTTATAATGCTTATACTTTAACAATCCAGAGTGGGACGACATGAGAAACTACAGGAAACCTTTGCTGCTCCTCTGAGTGCCACCCAGAGGGTTAGGGTTAGGGTTCAGCACCATCAGCAGCTCGCCAACCCCTTCATTCATTCAGCAGGGACACCATGCACTGGGACATAAATCTGACTTTAAATCTGACTGCCCTCCTGCTGCCCTCCCTCTGCCCAGGTAACTCCCCCTGTAGCCCCTCCCTCTGCCCAGGTAACTCCCCCTGTAGCTCCGCCCTCTGCCCAGGTATCTCCCCCTGTAGCTCCGCCCTCTTCCCAGGTAACTCCCCCTGTAGCCCCTCCCTCAGCCCTCCTTCTGCCCCCCTTCTGCCCTCCTTCTGCCCTCCTGCTGCCCTCCCTCTGCCCAGGTAACTCCCCCTGTAGCTCCGCCCTCTTCCCAGGTAACTCCCCCTGTAGCTCCGCCCTCTTCCCAGGTAACTCCCCCTGTAGCCCCTCCCTCTGCCCAGGTAACTCCCCCTGTAGCTCCTCCCTCTGCCCAGCTAACTCCCCCTGTAGCCCCTCCCTCTGCCCAGGTAACTCCCCCTGTAGCTCCTCCCTCTGCCCAGGTAACTCCCCCTGTAGCCCCTCCCTCTGCCCAGGTAACTCCCCCTGTAGCCCCTCCCTCTGCCCAGGTAACTCCCCCTGTAGCCCCTCCCTCTGCCCAGGTAACTCCCCCTGTAGCCCCTCCCTCTGCCCAGGTAACTCCCCCTGTAGCCCCTCCCTCTGCCCAGGTAACTCCCCCTGTAGCTCCGCCCTCTTCCCAGGTAACTCCCCCTGTAGCCCCTCCCTCTGCCCAGGTAACTCCCCCTGTAGCCCCTCCCTCTGCCCAGGTAACTCCCCCTGTAGCCCCTCCCTCTGCCCAGGTAACTCCCCCTGTAGCTCCGCCCTCTGCCCAGGTATCTCCCCCTGTAGCTCCGCCCTCTTCCCAGGTAACTCCCCCTGTAGCTCCTCCCTCTGCCCTGGTAACTCCCCCTGTAGCCCCTCCCTCTGCCCAGGTAACTCCCCCTGTAGCTCCGCCCTCTTCCCAGGTAACTCCCCCTGTAGCCCCTCCCTCTGCCCAGGTAACTCCCCCTGTAGCCCCTCCCTCTGCCCAGGTAACTCCCCCTGTAGCCCCTCCCTCTGCCCAGGTAACTCCCCCTGTAGCTCCGCCCTCTGCCCAGGTATCTCCCCCTGTAGCTCCGCCCTCTTCCCAGGTAACTCCCCCTGTAGCTCCTCCCTCTGCCCTGGTAACTCCCCCTGTAGCCCCTCCCTCTGCCCAGGTAACTCCCCCTGTAGCTCCGCCCTCTTCCCAGGTAACTCCCCCTGTAGCCCCTCCCTCTGCCCAGGTAACTCCCCCTGTAGCTCCGCCCTCTGCCCAGGTAACTCCCCCCTGTAGCTCCGCCCTCTGCCCAGGTAACTCCCCCTGTAGCCCCGCCCTTATTGGGCGGTCTCGGGCGTGGGAGGGGGCGGGGGCACCAGCTTCTTCTCCAGCCGGGTGACCCGGTGCTTCAGCTTGCTGTGGGTGGCCTCGTGCTCGGCCAGCAGGCGGGCGTACCGCGTCTGCAGGACGTCCAGCGAGCTGGTCATCCGGTCCACCTTCTCCTCTATCTCCTTGGGGTCCGGGCCCTGCGCCGCCACCTGCAGGACGACACGAGTTGTTGCTTTAGTTTCAGCAGGCCGGCTGTTGGCTTACTCACAGCGGGATTGGAACCCAGCGGGTACCTCCAGGTCCAGCAGCCCGTCCTTCATCAGGATCTGCCGCCCCTTCTCCTCCAGCAGCGCTTTGGCATCAGGGTACTCCGTCAGGGCCTCCATCAGGTCGTCTTTGGACAGGCAGAACAGGTCCGAGTATCCGATACTCTTGATGTTGGCCGTCCTCCTGTTTCCTGCCTTACTGCCTGAAATAATGATAAGAAGAAGAACTGCCTTACTGCCTGAAAGAAGAAGAAGAAGTTTCCTGCCTTGCTGCCTAAAGAAGAAGGGCTGTGTTCGAAACCGCATACTTCTCCTACTACTCATACTAACTTTAACTTTTTTTAAGTTCCCGGATGCATACTAGATTCTCCTAAATGTTGGGTATGCATCATGAGGTTACTACTCATACTCAAACTACCCAAGATGCAACGTAACTTGACGTCGCCGATCGTCATTTCCTGTCAAAAGTAGTATGCAGTATGCAGTATGTAGTATGTAGTATGTAGTATGTAGTATGTAGTAGGCGGTTTCGAACACAGCCTTAAGAAGTTTCCTGCCCTACTGCCTAAAGAAGAAGAAGAAGGCTGTGTTCTAAACTACTACATACTTCATACGGCATACTCATTCGATCAGACAGTATGCAGAGCGTTTACCCACAATGCATTTCGCTCCTGCCTGATCCGAAATCAGCCGGCCTGAAGCTAATATCCCTTAAGCTCTAAACTCTGTAAACTTTAGCAACATTTGAAACATTTTCAGGTGAGAAAGTAGTCGTTTAGATCCCCAACATGTTGAAAACCTGACAAAATACCGGCTGTTTACAACTTTGTTCCCACGAATTCGGCGCTACTAAAGCTAGCCGCAGTGAGCAACGCACTTCCTGTTATTTTCACAAAATAAAATACCCGTTGCCTTTTATCATAGGGAAAGCCATTACCATACAATTGGTGCTTTTGTTTTGAAAACAGGAAGTGAACCTACCCTCGTTGTAGCTAGCTTGAAACTGCCGTTTTGACAGGAAATGAGGATCGGCGACGTCACGTTACGTTGCATCTTGGGTAGTTTGAGTATGAGTAGTAACCTCATGATGCAAACCCAACATTTAGGAGAATCTAGTATGCATCCGGGAACTTCTCGCTTACTCAAACTCGCTTAGTAACTCAGAAAGTTAGTAGGAGTAGTAGGAGAAGTATGCGGTTTCGAACACAGCCCATGTCTTCTTCTTCTTCTTCTTCTTCTTCTTCTTCTTCTCTCTGTGGCCGGGTGTTTTCTACAGTAGCCTCTCACCTGCTCCCGGTCATGTGATCAACACCAACCTTTGATAGCCAGGATGCTGATCTCGCCAAAGTAGCTCCCGTCACTGAGGACCACGAACTGCGTGATGCCGTCGTCGGCGACCACGGCGAGCTTCCCCTCCTTGATGATGTACATCTCCCTGCCGATGTCGCCCTTCTTGCAGATGTAGTCTCCCGGGCTGTAGACCTGCGGCTGCAGCTTCAGCACCAGCTCCACCAGCAGGCCGGCCTCGCAGTCAGCAAAGATCCGGACCTGCGGACCAAACACAGCCTGATGGGTGCGTTCCTTCTGTGCACCCAGGGAGTGGGGGTGGCTTTGAGGGGAGTGCTGACCTTCTTCAGGGTGTCCAGGTGCACGTTGATGGCGATCTCGGCCCTCAGTTTGTCCGGCAGGTACTTCAGCACCTCCCGCTCGTCCACCGCCTTCTTGTTGGTCCACAGGAAGTCGAACCACTTGATGACCCGCTTCTCCAGGTCCTTGGTGACCTTTCGGAAGCTCATGTACTGTTTGATGGCGTCGATGCGGGCCTGGAAGTCGGCTCTGGCAGCGTTCATGTTGGTGATCATCGAGCCGACGTTACCGACGATGGTGGCGAAGATCAACACACCGACCTGGAGGAAGGAAGAGGAAGAAGAATGAGAAAGATCGGTGCTGTCAGCTCTCTGAAGCCGTTCCTCCAACGCGCTCCATGTTAAAGTGTATTCAACATACATAAGAAAAAATATGTATGTTGAATTACTTTGATCAATGCTCATTCTCTCAAATAAAAAATAAAAAAGCCTTTTCTGACAGAAGCTTCAGGAGATGTTCTTTTCCTTTGAGGTTTCAGAAACTGAAGCTTTCCTACTACTTGGTGTCTGGTTGTTTTTTGAGCCTTTCTGTGAGGAGTCGCCTCCTTGTTTCAGCGCACGTAAAGGCCTGAACCCACAACTTTCCTTTGGTTCTACAGTTTCATGTCCGGGTGACGCAGTTCAACGTTAAACCTCATGAAACAGAGAGCAGCGTTTCACATGCACCTATGACTAAGACGTGCGACAACAGGCCACACCCACCAGGAAGTCGGTCACCACGAAGATGTACTCCGAGTTCTCCACGGGGGGAGGCGTCTCTCCGATGGTGGTGAGCGTCAGCGTGGACCAGTACATGCTGTAGGCGTACTTCCTAATCAGGCGGCCGAACTCCGGGTCCGCCGGATCGGGATACACGAACCTGTCAGAGCCGAAGCCTGGAACGACACGAGACAATGAGAGGTTACGGACTCGGATCTCTCTTTGTGCCTTGGAATAACTTAATTATGAACTGGAGCTACACAGAATGATCTGATCTGAGCTGAACTACTCACCCATGGCCTTGGAGAAGGAGTAGTAGAGGCAGGCGTTCCAGTGGATGATGATGAGGATGTACATGACGAGGTTGGAGATACGAAGGGCGTTGGGGTAATTTGTTCTGGTCTCTGTCCGCTGGAAGAACTCCATCATTCTGAAGCAGAGGAGGAACCATCATGACACAAATCTGAAGAATAATCTGCAGTTCTTTCACATGAAGCTGTCGAAACCAAGCCCACACACAGCTGCGCACATCTGGGTCTGAAGGTTACCACCGCCTCCTAGTTGCGGAGCCGCTCATGTCGGGGCGAGCCGACAGCTTGGAGTCGACGAAGCCTCTGCTCGAGTCGCCAAGTACAGCAGAGACAGTGACAGACATAAACGCCTAAAGCTGGATTTACAGCCGACTCGTGACGTCAAAATGACGTTTCAGGCCTGGCGCTGGCCTTGAAAAGACGGCGCAGCGCGTTGTCGTGCACCAGTCGAACAAACCGGATGGAACAATGTGAGACCAGACTAGGGTGTCCAACCATCCCTTGAAAAACGGAATCGTCCCGTATTTAGAAACAACAGCACCCGTCCCGTATTGAGCTGAAAGGGACGCACTTTGTCCCGTATTACTGTGAGAGGCTAAAAATAGTCAGTATCATGCCAATGGAAATGAATAACGGGGCTTTATATGAAAATGTACAGTAAACTTGTTCCCAGACCCTGTCCTGCTCTGTGACCAATGAGCTGACAGCATATTCACATCCGAGAATACGCTGTCAGCTCATTGGTCGAGGAGGTACTGTTGCTTACGGAGAAGATGGCGGAAGACAACAAGGCAGCAGCATGGGTGACAGTTAGCAGACACTGCAAGTTCAACATTTTACTCAAGTTAAAATACTGAAGAACTTACTTTTGAAAATACTGAAGTATTCAAAAGTACAAAGTACGTTTTCTAATATCAGTACATTGCTGTATTGTTTTCTGAATGCTTTTACAGAACCATGTAACTCTCTGAAACCACTTAATGTAGACTTTTTGCACCACTCTGCTACAAAATAACAAACTACAGGGCAGCTCTGAGCTAACAGTGCAATAGTACGCGTTCATTCATGAAACAAAGACAGATAATGCCTTATTTAGAGGCTGTATTGTCTCTGCCCTGTTCTCTCCCGTTATATATACGCCGATCTCCTGTCACGCCCAGAGACTCTCATTTTTAGTTTTCATGTTTAGGTTATGCTTTTGTTTTCAGTCCATCTTTAGTTTTTTGTCATGCCTTAGTTTCCCTGCACTCTGTTTATTAGTTCACTCACTTCACCGGTGTTTTTTCCCTCAGCTGCACTCACTCCCCAATCACTCTCACTCCCTATTTAGTTTCCTGCCTCCCCTGTCAGTTTGGCCGGATCTTTGTTGTTTGTCACACTTGAAACCCATGCTAAGATTCCTGCATCCGTGTCCTCCCTAAAAGTCACACCTAACTGACATCTCCAGGGATCTAAATATCTCCCGAAGGACGCCGACTTTCACCAAACTGTTATCGGTGAGTAGATGAACGTATTTTATGCCAGAAATAAGGTCCAGGTTTAAAAAATGAACTTCTCCTTTAAGGAAGATACTTATTTTATTCAGTTAATTTTGTTATTTTGTATTAAAGTGAATTCCTGAATAATAATTTGTTTTTCATGTGTTCATGTCACTCAAAAAATATGCATCAATTCAGTTCAATAATTCAATTCAGGGGCTAAAAAATTCACCAGGCCCAGAAAGGGGAAGGCAATCGGGTCGTCCGGCCCTTCTAATGAGGTGTCCCTTATTTATTTTTCAGGGAGTTGGCAACCCTAGACCAGACTCAGTCAGGAGGTGCGTTTGTACAGGGAGCTGTACAAAACTGCAGTGAAACAGCACAGGGACCAACGTAAACTCCCAAAACTGGTGGACAGAGATTGGCAGAACTTTGGGGAAAGAGGGAGAGTTCTGTAAGAATGTGTGGAAGAAGCTACGGGACAGATACGTGAAGGCAAAGAAGAGGGCAGAGACTCCCAGTGGGGATGCCGGGGGCTTCAGACCTTCACCTCTATGGACTGAATCGTCTTGGCTCACGACCTTCGTGAAACACAGAAATACAGGAAGCATTTCATCTTCCAGATACTGCAGCAGCATCATTGATGACAGTGTTCCTGCTCTTCATTGTTTTCTTCTCCAGTTTCCTGGTTGTAGAGTAGCGGTAACCTTCACGTAGTAGTGACACCTCTGTGACGAAGAAGATTGCAACTACTGGCGCAACGACTTGCGCCGCTATATATAGCCGGCACGAAATCGTGACGTCATCAACACCGCTCGCGCTCGCCGACGCGGTAACCATGCTAGAAGGATAGATAGATAGATAGATAGATAGATAGATAGTAGGGCTGTGACTCGATTCAAATTTTTAATCGAGTTAACTACAGGCTTTGAAATTAATTAATCGCATTTTAATCGCATATACTTTATCCTTTAGAAAATTAACATTTTCAACAATATTTCAACAAACACAGAACATATCCCTATTTGAAATCTGAATGTAGCATGCATGAAAAGACAGTATATAGAATCTTGGATGTTAAGCTGCGTTGGGCCCCCGTTAGCTTCCACGCTAGCTGCTACATGTTTAGCGTTGAGGTGATATTTGAGGCTTCATACGCTGCGGTGATACGCGAATTCCTTGTTGCATAATCTGCACACAACCACGCTCTTGTCAACGCTTCCATCCGTCTGGATTTAAAAAAAAAAAAAAATTATAGTGAGCGATTAAAATGCATTATTTTTTTTAACGCCCTAATATGTGTGTAGTTAATTAATCGAAATTAACGCGCTAAAGTCCCAGCCCTAATAGATAGATAGATAGATGGATAAAAAAAGATGGTGCAATAATATCGCATACCGCGATATTGAGCCGCCCTGACTCAGGGGGAATTCCTCAACCGCGACATCCCTAGTTAACATCGGGCTAACATAAGGCTAACATCAGGCTAACATCAGACTAACACCAGGCAAACACCAGGCAAACACCAGGCTAACATCAGGCTAACATCAGACTAACATCAGGCAAACACCAGGCTAACATTAGGCTAACATTAGGCTAACATCAGGCTAACATTAGGCTAACATCAGGCTAACATCGGGCAAACATCAGGCTAACATTAGGCTAACATCAGGCTAACATCGGGCTAACATCGGGCTAACATCGGGCTAACATCAGGCTAACATCAGGCTATCATCAGGCTAACATCAGGCTAACATCGGGCTAACATCGGGCTAACATCAGGCTAACATCAGGCTAACATCAGGCTAACATCGGGCTAACATCAGGCTAACATCAGGCTATCATCAGGCTAACATCGGGCTAACATCGGGCTAACATCAGGCTAACATCAGACTAACACCAGGCAAACACCAGGCAAACACCAGGCTAACACCAGGCAAACACCAGGCTAACATCAGGCTATCATCAGGCTTCTTCTCTGCACAGTGAAGTCTGTGAATGGAACTCTGGATCGTGGCGCTGGACAAAGGTTTCCCACAGTAATCCCTCATCCGTGTGCTTCTATCAGCTGCTGATGAATGAGGGTTCTGGATGCAGCGCCGTCTGAGGGGTCAGAGGTCACGGGGGTCCAGCTTAGGCTCGCTCCCTCGTCCTTTACACTGAAACTCCTCCGATTCCCTGAATGCTCTAATGATATTCTACTCTGCAGAGGGAGAAATATGCAGATCCCTTCCAACCTTTCTCTGAGGAACATTGTTTTAAACACAAACCGGAGATCCTCTGAGCATCTCTGCTCCTCAGAGCCTGTCATGGAGGTCATGGGTACAAACACATGTTGACATCAGCTGTTTGAAATAACTTTTGGCGGGCACCACCTTATGAAAAACGATGCTTTGTAATCCTCTCACCGGTGAACCAAAGGGATGGAAACGATAGGTTAGCTTCGCATACCTGTTGAACCTGAAGAGTTTGTTGAGGCGGATCTCAGGGAAGGTGACACCAAAAACGAAGAAAAACAAGTCGGTGGGAATCATGGAGATCATGTCCAGTTTGAACTGGAAGCTCATTAAGTACCGCTCACGGAGCTTCTTCTCATCCTTGACCAGCAGTCCCTGCTCCAGGTAACCTGCAAACACACCAACATGATCACAACCGGCACCTGTGTGTAAAGGCCAGAAACCACCGGTGGTGCACTGGTTTGCATCATGTGATGGAAAACTATGTCAGCGTCTGATTTTTGACTGGTGTCATCTGGCCCTGACGTTCACATGAGTGTGTACACCTATGTGTGTCAGTGTATCTACAGACCGGTCCTGGTTCTGAAGATCATGTCCAAAATATAGACCATATCAGAGGCGAAGTCGATGAAGAACCAGTAGTACAAATAGTCGGTCTGCAGCTCCTCAAAACACGCCCTGAAAGACACGGAAAAAATGTTACTTTAAAAGCAGCTTTAACTGTAAATTCAGTCTTCTGTGAGGACCCGACCCAAAGACCCAACTGGCACACAGGGACCAGACCCAAAGACCCAACTGGCACACAGGGACCAGACCCAAAAACCCAACTGGCACACAGGGACCAGACCCAAAAACCCAACTGGCACACAGGGACCAGACCCAAAAACCCAACCGGCACACAGGGACCAGACCAAACCCAACCGGCACACAGGTACCAGACCCAAAAACACAACTGGCACACAGGGACCAGACCCAACCCAACTGGCACATAGGTACCAGACCCAAAAACACAACTGGTACACAGGTACCAGACCCAAAAACACAACTGGCACACAGGTACCAGACCCAACCCAATCCAACTGGCACACAGGAACCAGACCCAAAAACCCAACTGGCACACAGGGACCAGACCCAAAAACCCAACTGGCACACAGGGACCAGACCCAAAAACCCAACTGGCACACAGGGACCAGACCCAAAAACCCAACTGGCACACAGGGCCCAGACCCAAAAAGCCAACTGGCACACAGGTACCAGACCCAACCCAACTGGCACACAGGGACCAGACCCAAAAACCCAACTGGCACACAGGGACCAGACCCTAAAACACAACTGGCACACAGGTACCAGACCCAACCCAACTGGCACACAGGGACCAGACCCAAAAACACAACTGGCACACAGGGACCAGACCCTAAAACACAACTGGCACACAGGTACCAGACCCAACCCAATCCAACTGGCACACAGGGACCCGACCCAAAAACCCAACTGGCGCACAGGGACCAGACCCAACCCAATCCAACTGGCACACAGGGACCCGACCCAAAAACCCAACTGGCACACAGGGACCCGACCCAAAAACCCAACTGGCACACAGGGACCCGACCCAAAAACCCAACTGGCACACAGGGACCCGACCCAAAAACCCAACTGGCACACAGGGACCAGACCCAAAAACCCAACTGGCACACAGGGACCAGACCCAAAAACCCAACTGGCACACAGGTACCAGACCCAAAAACCCAACTGGCACACAGGGACCAGACCCAAAGACCCAACTGGCACACAGGGACCAGACCCAAAAACACAACTGGCACACAGGGACCAGACCCAACCCAACTGGCACATAGGTACCAGACCCAAAAACACAACTGGTACACAGGTACCAGACCCAAAAACACAACTGGCACACAGGTACCAGACCCAACCCAATCCAACTGGCACACAGGGACCAGACCCAAAAACTCAACTGGCACACAGGGACCAGACCCAAAAACCCAACTGGCACACAGGGACCAGACCCAAAAACCCAACTGGCACACAGGGACCAGACCCAAAAACCCAACTGGCACACAGGGCCCAGACCCAAAAACCCAACTGGCACACAGGGACCAGACCCAACCCAACTGGCACACAGGGACCAGACCCAAAAACACAACTGGCACACAGGGACCAGACCCTAAAACACAACTGGCACACAGGTACCAGACCCAACCCAATCCAACTGGCACACAGGTACCAGACCCAAAAACACAACTGGCACACAGGTACCAGACCCTAAAACACAACTGGCACACAGGGACCAGACCCTAAAACACAACTGGCACACAGGTACCAGACCCAACCCAATCCAACTGGCACACAGGGACCCGACCCAAAAACCCAACTGGCGCACAGGGACCAGACCCAACCCAATCCAACTGGCACACAGGGACCCGACCCAAAAACCCAACTGGCACACAGGGACCCGACCCAAAAACCCAACTGGCACACAGGGACCCGACCCAAAAACCCAACTGGCACACAGGGACCCGACCCAAAAACCCAACTGGCACACAGGGACCAGACCCAAAAACCCAACTGGCACACAGGGACCAGACCCAAAAACCCAACTGGCACACAGGTACCAGACCCAAAAACCCAACTGGCACACAGGGACCAGACCCAAAAACCCAACTGGCACACAGGTACCAGACCCAAAAACCCAACTGGCACACAGGTACCAGACCCAACCCAACTGGCACACAGGTACCATACCCAACCCAATCCAACTGGCACACAGGGACCCGACCCAAAGACCCAACTGGCACACAGGGACCCGACCCAAAAACCCAACTGGCACACAGGTACCAGACCCAACCCATACCCAACTGGTACACAGGGACCAGACCCAACCCAACTGGCACACAGGGACCAGACCCAACCCAACTGGCACACAGGGACCAGACCCAACCCAACTGGCACACAGGGACCAGACCCAACCCAACTGGCGCACAGGGACCAGACCCAACCCAACTGGCGCACAGGGACCAGACCCATACCAACTGGCACACAGGGACCAGACCCATACCAACTGGCACACAGGGACCAGACCCATACCAACTGTCACACAGGGACCAGACCTATACCAACTGTCACACAGGGACCAGACCCATACCAACTGTCACACAGGGACCAGACCTATACCAACTGGCACACAGGGACCAGACCCATACCAACTGGCACACAGGGACCAGACCCATACCAACTGGCACACAGGGACCAGACCCATACCAACTGGCACACAAGGACCAGACCCAAAAACCCAACTGGCACACAGGTACCAGACCCAACCCAATCCAACTGGCACACAGGTACAGGACCCAACCCAATCCAACTGGCACACAGGTACAGGACCCAACCCAATCCAACTGGCACACAGGGACGAGACCCATACCAACTGGCACACAGGGACCAGACCCAAAAACCCAACTGGCACACAGGTACCAGACCCAACCCAACTGGCATACAGGTACCAGACCCAACCCAATCCAACTGGCAAACAGGGACCAGACCCAACCCAACTGGCACACAGGGACCAGACCCAAAAACCCAACTGGCACACAGGGACCCGACCCAAAAACCCAACTGGCGCACAGGGACCAGACCCAAAAACCCAACTGGCACACAGGTACCAGACCTAACCCAACTGGCACACAGGTACCATACCCAACCCAATCCAACTGGCACACAGGGACCCGACCCAAAAACCCAACTGGCACACAGGGACCAGACCCCAACTGGCACACAGGGACCCGACCCAAAAACCCAACTGGCACACAGGGACCAGACCCCAACTGGCACACAGGGACCAGACCCAACCCAACCCAACTGGTACACAGGGACCAGACCCAACCCAACCCAACTGGCACACAGGGACCAGACCCGACCCAACCCAACTGGTACACAGGGACCAGACCCAACCCAACCCAACTGGTACACATGGACCAGACCCAACCCAACCCAACTGGTACACAGGGACCAGACCCAACCCAACCCAACTGGCACACAGGGACCATACCCAACTCAACTGGCGCACAGGGACCAGACCCAACCCAACTGGCGCACAGGGACCAGACCCAACCCAACTGGCACACAGGGACCAGACCTATACCAACTGGCACACAGGGACCAGACCCATACCAACTGGCGCACAGGGACCAGACCCATACCAACTGGCGCACAGGGACCAGACCCATACCAACTGGCGCACAGGGACCAGACCCATACCAACTGGCGCACAGGGACCAGACCCAACCCAACTGGCACACAGGGACCAGACCTATACCAACTGGCACACAGGGACCAGACCTATACCAACTGGCACACAGGGACCAGACCCATACCAACTGTCACACAGGGACCAGACCTATACCAACTGGCACACAGGGACCAGACCCATACCAACTGGCACACAGGGACCAGACCCATACCAACTGGCACACAGGGACCAGACCCATACCAACTGGCACACAGGGACCAGACCCATACCAACTGGCACACAGGGACCAGACCCATACCAACTGGCACACAAGGACCAGACCCAAAAACCCAACTGGCACACAGGTACCAGACCCAACCCAATCCAACTGGCACACAGGTACAGGACCCAACCCAATCCAACTGGCACACAGGGACGAGACCCATACCAACTGGCACACAGGGACCAGACCCAAAAACCCAACTGGCACACAGGTACCAGACCCAACCCAACTGGCATACAGGTACCAGACCCAACCCAATCCAACTGGCAAACAGGGACCAGACCCAACCCAACTGGCACACAGGGACCAGACCCAAAAACCCAACTGGCACACAGGGACCCGACCCAAAAACCCAACTGGCGCACAGGTACCAGACCTAACCCAACTGGCACACAGGTACCATACCCAACCCAATCCAACTGGCACACAGGGACCCGACCCAAAAACCCAACTGGCACACAGGGACCAGACCCCAACTGGCACACAGGGACCCGACCCAAAAACCCAACTGGCACACAGGGACCAGACCCCAACTGGCACACAGGGACCAGACCCAACCCAACCCAACTGGTACACAGGGACCAGACCCAACCCAACCCAACTGGCACACAGGGACCAGACCCGACCCAACCCAACTGGTACACAGGGACCAGACCCAACCCAACCCAACTGGTACACATGGACCAGACCCAACCCAACCCAACTGGTACACAGGGACCAGACCCAACCCAACCCAACTGGCACACAGGGACCATACCCAACTCAACTGGCGCACAGGGACCAGACCCAACCCAACTGGCGCACAGGGACCAGACCCAACCCAACTGGCACACAGGGACCAGACCTATACCAACTGGCACACAGGGACCAGACCCATACCAACTGGCGCACAGGGACCAGACCCATACCAACTGGCGCACAGGGACCAGACCCATACCAACTGGCGCACAGGGACCAGACCCATACCAACTGGCGCACAGGGACCAGACCCAACCCAACTGGCACACAGGGACCAGACCTATACCAACTGGCACACAGGGACCAGACCCATACCAACTGGCACACAGGGACCAGACCCATACCAACTGGCACACAGGGACCAGACCCAACCCAACCCAACTGGTACACAGGGACCAGACCCAACCCAACTGGCACACAGGGACCAGACCCAACCCAACTGGTACACAGGGACCAGACCCAACCCAACCCAACTGGCACACAGGGACCAGACCCGACCCAACCCAACTGGTACACAGGGACCAGACCCAACCCAACCCAACTGGTACACATGGACCAGACCCAACCCAACCCAACTGGTACACAGGGACCAGACCCAACCCAACCCAACTGGCACACAGGGACCAGACCCATACCAACTGGCACACAGGGACCAGACCCAACCCAACCCAACTGGCACACAGGGACCAGACCCATACCAACTGGCACACAGGGACCAGACCCAACCCAACTGGCACACAGGGACCAGACCCATACCAACTGGCACACAGGGACCAAGAACTGACAGAGAGACACTATATCCTCCAAAACATGGCTCCACAGACATTACTGCTGCTGTGGGGACTGAGCTCTCTGGGATTCCTGAACTGATTTCCATTGCTGAGATATTTGGGGTAAAGAGTCTGAACCTCACTGACATTGTTGGACCCAAACAATGTGTGACATTGCAGGAAATATTCCTGGCATTAAGAAATACTAATTAGTTTATAATTGTGAGGAAAAGACTCCCTGAAAAGATGGATACAAAGTTAAGTTAAGTTAAGTTCAAGCCAAGCCTCGATTAGTCATTGGTCTGCCACTGGAGGGCTGCTGATAATGAAGGAACCTCCAACCTGTAGTCCCTGGATAATAGTTACCAATTCATGGCAGGGCAGTGAACTTGTCAGGTAGCCCATTGACACGTGTGGTACTTTTGGAAAATGAAACCTGGCGGCCGGCAAGCAGTAAGGACCTGGACCTCGCTGAGAGGTTGTGACCAAACCTTTCAGGGCCATACCCTGCCTCTCCTGATGGGCCCCAACACCTGATGGGCCCTAACACCAACACCTGATGGTCCTTAACACCAACACCTGATGGTCCTTAACACCAACACCTGATGGGCCCTAACACCAACACCTGATGGTCCTTAACACCAACACCTGATGGGCCCTAACACCAACACCTGATGGGCCCTAACACCAACACCTGATGGGCCCTAACACCAACACCTGATGGGCCATAACACCAACACCTGATGGGCCCTAACACCAACACCTGATGGGTCCTAACACCTGATGGGTCCTAACACCTGATGGGCCCTAACACCAACACCTGATGGGTCCTAACACCTGATGGGCCCTAACACCTGATGGTCCTTAACACCAACACCTGATGGGCCATAACACCAACATCTGATGGGCCCTAACACCAACACCTGATGGGTCCTAACACCTGATGGGCCCTAACACCTGATGGGCCCCAACACCTGATGGGCCCCAACACCTGATGGGCCCTAACACCTGATGGGCCCCAACACCTGATGGGCCCCAACACCTGATGGGCCCCAACACCTGATGGGCCCCAACACCTGATGGGTCCTAACACCGGCCCCTCACTGACGGAGTGAAGTAGGGGTGGCCTAATAGATCGATACCAAGGTTGGTACGGGTAACTTAGTACGATGGGATCAATAACTCAGGGTTAGAACCAAAACGGGACCAAATGGAACATTTTCTTTGACCAAAGACGACTGGGAAAAAGCACCACAGGAAGCAGTCATGTGCACGTTGTTGTTCATGTGTTGGTGTTACCTGGCTATGATCAGGGTCCAGTTGTACATGACAGGGATGGTTATGATAGCGAGCCAGTAGTAGTATGTGTTTCCTGCCGGATCGATCACTGTGATCTCCTTAGCTCTGCACACACACACACACACACACAATGAGCTGATTAAACTCTTTATCCCGGCTCAGAATAATTCACATCCCACGCCTGAACTCACGCCTCCTCTTTGGCCTTCTTCTCTTTTTCCAGTTTTTCTTTCTCTTTCTGTTTCTCCTTCTCTTTCTCCTCTTTCTCTTTTTGTTTCTCCTCTTTCTCCTTCTGCTTCTTCTCCTTCCTCTCCTTCTTCTCCTGCTTTTCTTTCCTGGGGAGACAAAACCCAGCAAAATGATCTCTGAGAGGAATCAGTTCGATCCCAGAGGATTTAAACAGAAAAACAGTGGAAAAGAGGCGCCAAACATACTCCTTCTGCTCTTTTTTCTCCTTCTTCTCTTTCTTCTTCTTCTTCTTCTTTTCCTCCCTGGGAGAAAACATAAACACACATTGAAGCCACGAACTCAGTTGATAACGTTTATGATCTGGTTGAACCATCCCACTCCCCAGATGTGGTTACAGATGCCTGCAGTAACACACTGGAAAAAATGCCCCTCCAAAAATAAGTAAAAAAAACAACAAATAAAAGACGTTTTTGCTTGAAATAAGCAAAAAAATCTGCCAATGGAACTAGTGAAAATCGGCTTGTCAAGATTTCTTGAAATAAGATGTGATATTTAGGACTTTTGAGATAAAAGTGATCTTGAAATTAGCTTAAAAACCACTTCAAATGTAAAAAAAAAAGCTTGTTTCATATGATATGTGACTCAAAACAATTTGTTTTCAAGACTTTTTCATTTAACAAGATATTCCAGATGTATTGTCTTCAAACAAGTCCCTATATCTGGCTGAAATGGTGCTTGTTAGGCAGTTGTGTCTGATATTAAGTGTAATGAGATATTTTGACTAGAAATGAGACAAATATACTTGGTCAGACTTTGATTTTTTCCAGTGCAGATGAAACGCCTGCTTCACGTACGGTCGACGTGGTTTTGTGTTCGACATGGTTTTGTGTGTGTGTGTGTGTGTGCGTCTTACTCCTCTTCCTCATTGTTGTTGCTGTTATTGACGTTAAACAGAGCCCCTGGTCCTGCTCTTTGAGTCCGTCTGCAACAAACAAGCAGAAGATGAGCTAAACTTCACCACCTCACGACCACCAATTACCCACAGACCCCATTTCAATGAGTCCTACTTTTGGGCCTTAAGGCTGATTTATGATCGCTCTCCGTCTCTTGCGTGTGGCGGCCAACATTCGAGGAGGCGGAGACTCGCGGAGACCGCAAGGTCTGTGATTGGTCGGCTAACAGCATCATTTCCGGAATCACTTTCCCGGTTTAGCTCCTTCCTCTCAGAACAACAACGCCGCCATCTTTGAAAGAGTTTACTGTGTGCCGGGCAACATTTGGTCAAAATTATTTGCGTTTCAACATCAACAAGCTCCAACTCCAACAACAGTCTTTCTCTCTCGGTCGCCATCGTTCACTGCGAGGAGGAACGGAGCCGAAAGGTGAACAACCAATCAACGACTTTCACCATAGACCTCGCCAGATTGGGTCGTTTAGCGTAGCGCCGCCTGCTGATCGGGAGGTGAACTGCCTTGGATATCCGACAGCCCGACGGAGAACTTTGAAAGGTTTAAAGCCTCTGCGTGACCACGGAGTCGGATTGACGGATAGCGACGGAGAAGCATACCGAGGCCTTTAAGCTAAGTTAAGGCAGCACATGGTTAAAGTCCAGGCTCAAAGAACATCTTTACATTTCGAGCTGATGAACTGAGGTAAGATCTTCCCACAATATACTGGATGACTGTGAACATCGCAGATTGGCTGTTTCACATCTCTGCAATGCGATTAAATAGATAAATATTCCAGGGCTGGGCAACGAGTAAAAGGTTTAATCTAATTAATCACACGATTTCCCTGATTAATCACGATTAATCGCATTTGTACGCAGAATCCAAAAATGAATCCAAAAGTAGCGTATAGCTTTTAGCATTTAGCTTTATTTTAAATGTGCTGCCATATGAATGAAAGTGCCATAACATTTGTTGTGCAAACACACTTTTAACATCAGCATCTTTCTGTAGTTTTTATGTAGAAGCCTCGCTCCACTGTCTGTTTCCTTGAATGACTTGCTGCTATCAGTTGTGTGTTTTGCCTTTAAGTGATATTTTAGACTGGAACTACTACGCTGAGAAGACAATTCAACTTGGCTGTGTTTACAGATGACTTTGGTTCTGTCGACTCCGCCGTCTGGAAGAACTTTAAACAAAATAAAAGCCTGTGAGCAGAAGACTTTTACAAAATAAAAGCCTGTGAGCATTTGGCTTTTACAAAATAAAAGGCTGATTTTTTATTTTTTTTATTTAAATTTAAAAATAAATAAATAAATAAATAAATAAAACCTGCGTCTGCGCGATAAAATATTTACCGGCATTAAAAAATTAACAAGTTAACGCGACAATAACGAGTTAACTCGCCCAGCCCTAATATATATATATATATATATATATATATATATATATATATATATATATATATATAAATTTTTTTAAATAATTTTTTGGGGCTTTTATGCCTTTAATTGACAACAGATTGTATGTCCTACGACTTAAGCCAGCCCACGGACCACATGCAGGTAACACACATGGAGGCTAACATCAACGAGCTAACACAAACCGCGGGGCAGATTTATGAGCGTCAGACAAACATTTTTGTCTTTTGGCTGAATCACTTGGTTGTCCTGGCGGCCCCTCCGCTGACCGCGGGCTGATGTCAGAGGACACTCGTTATGTTCCACTGTCAGTTTCTTTTGGACGCCACTCTTGGAATCGTTAAGTTTGATCTGGCTCTTGATGTAACCAACATCTTTGCAGAGTCACGCGTGTTGGAAATGATACACTTTTAGTAGAATGTTATGTAAAATGGTTTTTATGGTTTTTTTTTTGTTGTAGTAGGCATGACATCATCTGCGTCATGAGAATCCTGAGTTTGAATTTGAATATTGGAATGACCAATTAAACTAACCGTTTCTTTTTTCCGTTGGTCAATGTACAGTATAATGTGTGTTTTCGAGTGAAGGGCTTCACGCCACCTAAACTCTCCACAGGAATCGTCTCCCATTATTGTTCATCATTTAAAAACCAATAGGTTATG
Organism: Odontesthes bonariensis; assembly: GCF_027942865.1. Taxonomy (NCBI): domain Eukaryota; kingdom Metazoa; phylum Chordata; class Actinopteri; order Atheriniformes; family Atherinopsidae; genus Odontesthes; species Odontesthes bonariensis. Next base: position 1,711,380 of record NC_134524.1, read on the forward strand.
GGCCCAGGACATGCTGAAAAGAAGCTGAGATAGTTCTTTGGAAATACTTCGAGAGAAGAGAGAAGAATGATGTCGGATTATTTGAAGGTTTCAATTATTCCGCTGAACGGCTCTAACTATCCAACATGGAAAGTGCAATGTCAGATGGCATTGATGAGAGATGGACTGTGGGGAATTGTGAAAGGCGAAGTGACAAGTCCTCTGCGAACGGACAGGGAGGCATATGCGAACTTTGTTGCGAGGAGGGACCGGGCTTTGTCTACAATCGTGCTGTCAGTTGCACCGTCGCTGCTTTACCTACTCGGAGACCCGAAGGATCCAGCCACGGTCTGGTGCAAGCTCGCTGATCAGTTCCAAGCAAGAACGTGGGCAAACAGACTGGCTTTGAGGCGCAAACTTCACGGTTTAACCCTGAAAGATGGTGAGTCTGTTCAAGATCATATTAAGCAAATGATCGAAACGTTTGATGCGCTGTCAATAATTGGAGATCCGATTGATGAAGATGACCGCGTAGTTTACCTGCTCGCGAGTCTGCCCGAGTCATTCAACATGATAGTGACAGCATTAGAAGCAAGTGTGGATGTGCCGAAAATGGAAGTTGTGACTGAGCGTTTGCTGCATGAAGAGCGTAAAGTGAAGCAACGTGATGCAGACGCAAACGGTGATGCGAAAGCAATGACCAGTAAACAGAAATTTAAAGGGAAAGGTCCTAAATGTCACCACTGTGGAAAGTTTGGCCACATCAAACGAAATTGCAGAAACTTGCTTGGGAATGAACAAAATGAAGAAAAACAAAGCCAAAAAGGATCAAAGCAAAAATCAAACAAGGCTGAAGTGAAAAGAAAAAATGACAATGGAGAGTGTGTCGGTCTAGTAGTGAGTCAGGCATTATCAGTGAAATCTGCAGAAAAAATGAATAGCTGGATTGTGGACTCTGGAGCAACCTGTCACGTGTGCAATAACAAGCAGATGTTCATTGAATTTGAAAGCTTACAGCCAATTCAAGAAGTTACTCTTGGTGATGGATATTCAGTTGAGGCAACAGGAAGTGGCTCCGTTATGCTCAACATGATACTGGCTGATGACAAAATTCAAAAATGCAAGCTGAGCAATGTGCTGTATGTACCACGCCTGTCCTACAACCTGCTCAGTGTGTCCATGGCAACGAAGTCTGGGAAGACTGTGAAGTTCAGTGCAAATGAATGTAGCTTAATGGATGCTAATGGAAAGGCAATTGCAGTTGCAAAGAAAGTGGATAGCTTGTACTATGTTCACTGCCAAAAACACAAAGAAGCTCATTCAGCTGCAACAGAAAGCACGCACAAGGAGACGAAGGAAACCATGTGGCATCGCCGTTTCGGTCACCTTGGAGTGCAAAATCTGAAGAGGCTGGCGAAAGAGCAGTTAGTGGATGGACTGGACTATGATGTCCTGAACGACATTGACTTTTGCGAGTCATGTGTTGAAGGAAAACATCATCGTGGCAAATTTCCATCTGATGGCAGAAAAAGAGCTACTGAACCACTTGGCTTAGTGCACAGTGATGTGTGTGGAAAAATCAACGAAAAGTCACTGAGTGGAGCAGAATATTTTCTGACGTTCATCGATGACTACACTCATTACGTGTGGATGTATGTCCTGAAACACAAGGATGAAGTGTTCAACAAGTTTGTTCAGTGGAAGGCAGAAGTGGAAACATAGAGGGAGAAAGCTGAAAGTTCTTCGCACTGATAATGGAGGAGAATACACTTCAAAGGAGTTTGACGCGTTCCTGAAGACAGAAGGAGTGCGACACGAACTCACTGTACCCAAGACTCCTGAACAAAATGGTGTTGCAGAGAGGATGAACAGAACACTCGTTGAGACAGTGAGGTCAATGCTGGCTGATGCGAAGCTGCCACAGAGGTTCTGGGCTGAAGCGCTAGCTACGGCAGTGTATCTGAGAAACAGAAGTCCGACCAAAGCTGTAGCAGACATGACACCTTATGAAGCCTGGAGTGGAGAGAAACCAACGGTGAGTCATTTGTGTGTGTTTGGATGTGATGCCTATGCCCACATACCAAAGGATGAAAGGAAAAAGTTGGACCCAAAGGCAAGGAAGTGCATACTGCTAGGCTACGGAACAGAAACAAAAGGATTCAGATTATATGACACAAAACAAACAAAAGTGTTCTACAGCCGAGACGTGGTATTCAACGAATCAGTCTGTGGTGTTGAGACATCCGAAGATCACCCTGAGCACAGTTTGGTGGAGTTCGACTGCGTAAACAGTGAAGAACTAGTCGTCACTGAGACAGCAGAGCCAGAGGCTGAGATACAGAGGCCAGTACGAGCTCGACAACCACCAGATCGCTATGGAGAGTGGGCGACCATTGCTGAAAGTGACCTGCGTGAGCCTGAAACAGTGCGTGATGCACTTGCCAGTCCTGAGAAAGCAAAGTGGAAAGAAGCAATGCGAAAGGAGATGGAGTCTCTGTATGCAAATGAAGTGTGGGACCTGGTGGACTTACCGAAGAGCAAGAAAGCCGTGGGGAGCAAGTGGGTCTTCAAGGTCAAGGTTGACGCTGATGGAGAAATTGAAAGACACAAAGCTCGCCTGGTGGCTCAAGGTTATTCACAGAGATTTGGATCTGATTATGATGAGACTTTCTGTCCTGTCGTCAGGTTTGAGTCTGTCCGCACAGTTGCTGCACTTGCTGCTCAACATGGACTGAAGCTGCACCAAATGGATGTCAAAACAGCCTTTTTGAATGGTGAACTGAAAGAAGAAGTGTACATGAAACAGCCTGAAGGATTCGTTGTGAAAGGGAAGGAAAATCTTGTTTGCAGACTAAAGCGCAGCCTGTATGGCTTGAAGCAGTCTCCGAGGTGCTGGAACATTGTTCTGGATGAGAAACTCAGGAAGATGGGACTCGTGCAAACAAAGAGTGACCCCTGCATATACACAGCAGCTGAGGGCGAGATGCTTCTAGTTGCAGTGTATGTTGATGATCTAATCTTAGGTGGAGAAAGTGACAAACGCATTCATGAGGTGAAGAAGGAGCTGACAACGTACTTCGACGTGAAAGACATGGGAGAGCTCAAGCACTTTCTGGGAGTGAAGATCGTGCAACATCCAAACGGAAACATATGGATGGGTCAGACCTTGTACATCAAGAACATTCTGGAGAAATATGGAATGGAGAATGCTAAGAGTGTCACTACCCCAACTGACATGAGTGCAAAGCTTGTCAAAGCTACTGAGGATTCGGAAAGAATGGAGAAAACACTGTACCAGAGTGCTGTGGGTAGCCTGCTCTACCTGTCAACAAGAACGAGACCTGACATCGTGTTTGCTGTGAGCAATGTTGCCAGATTCTGTTCTGACCCGACCAAGCAGCACTGGACAGCTGTGAAACGAATCCTGAGATACCTGAATGGAACACAGACACTAGGTCTACTCTACAGCAAGAACACAGAGAAGGAGTGCGTTGGCTACTCTGATGCGGATTGGGCTGGAGACCTAGATGATCGAAAGTCTGTGTCAGGATACATGTTCAAGATGAGTGGCGCAGCAATAAGCTGGAGGAGTAAGAAACAGGCATCTGTTGCTCTGTCTACAGCAGAGGCTGAGTACATAGCACTAGCCAGTGCTGCTCAGGAAGCCGTCTGGATGCGACAGTTGCTGTCAGATCTGAAGAACTGTCCTAAAGGGGCAACAGTGATCTATGAGGATAACCAGTCAGCTATCTGTATGGCGAAGAATCCGCAATTCCATGGGCGTGCGAAGCACATCGACATAAAGCATCATTTCATTCGTGAACAAGTTGCAAGTGGAACCCTGGATCTGAAATACTGCGGAACTGATGACATGATTGCTGACATGCTGACTAAAGGCCTAACTCAAGCAAAGTTCACAAAGCTGAGGGAAATGGCTGGACTGAAACCATTAGTCTAGATTAGGTCTAGCTGAACATTCTACCTGCAAGTGAGAAGGAGTGTTGGAAATGATACACTTTTAGTAGAATGTTATGTAAAATGGTTTTTATGTTTTTTTTTTTGTTGTAGTAGGCATGACGTCATCTGCGTCATGAGAATCCTGAGTTTGAATTTGAATATTGGAATGACCAATTAAACTAACCGTTTCTTTTTTCCGTTGGTCAATGTACAGTATAATGTGTGTTTTCGAGTGAAGGGCTTCACGCCACCTAAACTCTCCACAGGAATCGTCTCCCATTATTGTTCATCATTTAAAAACCAATAATGCGCTGGGTTTCCAGCTTCGCCTGCCCTGCTGCTGTGTGCTCCGTCGCCTCCTCATCACCACAGACGCCATCTTTGTTTGGACTTTATCTGCTGGACCTTTGACATACCAGAGTAGCCCAGTCTGACCCAAGAGTTGGCCTTATAAAAGGGTCTAAGGCCCCCGGCCCTCAGCCCTGAGGGAGCCCTGATAAAGTGCTGCTCACACTTTTTGGCCCGTTGGTACAAACATGGCTATCAGTAAGTTGAGTCTCTTCAGAAGCCAATGAAAGCAGAGCACTCACCTGCTCCCTTCTGTGATGTCACCTGGCTCCTCCTGCCCGTCGGGTGGAACGATGGCGGGTGAAGTTAACCCTGAGGCAGCGGGGGAGACTAATGGCGTCACTTTAGCCATGGCGATGCAGTTCCTCTGGCTGTCTGTGGTCAGAGAGAAACATCGCTGTGTGTTGAACATTGTCAGGAGTTGAACCTGATGGTACCGGCTCGGCTCGGCTCGGCTCGGCTCGGCTCGGCTCGGCTCGGCTCGGCTCGGCTCGGCTCGGCTCACTCGTGTCCCACAGTAAGGATCACAATAACAACTAGAAAGAGCTGTTCCTGCGAAACAGCAGTGAGAATGCTTATGAGCTGAATGGGGATAGCTGACCGTGCTAAAAAAGCTGAAAATAATTAAATTTTAGCAGTAAAAACTGTTTTGGTTGAAGGAATTTTGTGATTTTTGTGTACTACCAAACTTAACATTGGAGTTAGTCAGAGAATTTGAGAGGTTGATCTCGGTTCAAGGCTCATAGCTGAGATTCTGTAAATGTGAGCTCTTTAGTAGTTACATTGGCTGAAAGAGGACAAACTGTCCTACATTTTAAGGTATAATTTGTTTCTCTAAGTTAAACTGTATGAAAGTTGAAAGTTTGAAAAAACTGAAAAATGTGAAACTTATCAGCACGCACTAAACTGTGTGCTCATTCATAAAAATCAAGGAGCAGCAAAATGTTCATGTTTTTGAAACTGTCATATTTCAAAATTGGCTGAAGATTTGAAAAAGCTGAAACAGTTGGTAATAGCTGAATGTCTTGTGACCCATTTAAAGTTTGAATGGTGTCTCCAGCTGAAAGCATGCAGGAGTAGTTAGGTTGGAAAGAGGAAGATGATTTGGAAGAGCTGAAAGCAGTTTCCATTCATTTGAATGACGGGAAAATTTGAATAAAAGTTGAATATCTTAAAAAGTGTAAAAGTTAAAAACACCAAAAATGATGGCAGGAATCTGCTGAAAGAGCTGAACGTTGTGATACCAAAATTGTAGAAAAAGCTGAAAGTATGCAGGAGTAGTTAGGTGCCGAAAACTGGCGGAATAATAATAATAAAGAGAAACGGGAACTTTCTCACTATGACTCTGCTGGGACTTGTCAGCACATTTAAACTGATCCGACACGGAGCTTAAAGCCCACTGGCATTAAGTTATCAAACATTAAAGCTGTTTGAATGGACTTTTGGTGGATTTCAGCTCCTGATTTCCTGGTGATAAAAACCAACCAACTTTACAAAGACTACCTCATCAAGAAGAAATATTATACATATTATATAGTTTGTTAGTAGTGTACAGTTCAAAGTGCTTTACATAGAACATAAAAGCATTAAAACAAAAGTGCAGTTATTAATCAAAGTGCTTTACATTGAATGAAATCAGCTGATGAATACAGTGGTGAACAGGAGAGTCTTCAGTTTAAAAGAAGAAGATCTAACATTTATCTGCAGCCATCTGGAGTTTGTTCCTCATATATGATCCATAAAAGCTCATAAAACCTGAAATGTCTCCATGTTTGGCTCTAACTCTGAGGACAGAAAGCAAACCTGTTGCTGAAGGTTCAGAAACCAGCAGCACACCTGAGACGAAACCAGTTAAAGCTCCAGAAACCAACAGAAGATCTGAGACGAAACCAGTTAAAGCTTCTGGAACCAGCAGAAGATCTGAGACGAAACCAGTTAAAGCTTCAGGAACCAGTTAAAGCTCCAGAAACCAGTTAAAGCTTCTGGAACCAGTTAAAGCTTCAGAAACCAGCAGAAGATCTGAGATGAAACCAGTTAAAGCTCCAGAAACCAGCAGCAGATCTGAGATGAAACCAGTTAAAGCTTTAGAAACCAGTTAAAGCTCCAGAAACCAGTTAAAGCTTCTGGAACCAGTTAAAGCTTCAGAAACCAGCAGGACATCTGAGACGAAACCAGTTAAATCTTCAGAAACCAGTTAAAGCTTCAGAAACCAGTTAAATCTTCAGAAACCAGTTAAATCTTCAGAAACCAGTTAAAGCTTCAGAAACCAGTTAAAGCTTCAGAAACCAGTTAAAGCTTCTGGAACCAGTCCTTTAGTCCTGGAAACGTTCTCCAGGTGACAGTCGGCTCTGAACCGCTCTGAAACATCAGTCCTTTAATCCTGGAAACGTTCTCCAGGTGACAGTCGGCTCTGAACCGCTCTGAAACATCAGTCCTTTAGTCCTGGAAACGTTCTCCAGGTGACAGTCGGCTCTGAACCGCTCTGAAACATCAGTCCTTTAGTCCTGGAAACGTTCTCCAGGTGACAGTCGGCTCTGAACCGCTCTGAAACATCAGTCCTTTAGTCCTGGAAACGTTCTCCAGGTGACAGTCGGCTCTGAACCGCTCTGAAACATCAGTCCTTTAGTCCTGGAAACGTTCTCCAGGTGACAGTCGGCTCTGAACCGCTCTGAAACATCAGTCCTTTAGTCCTGGAAACGTTCTCCAGGTGACAGTCGGCTCTGAACCGCTCTGAAACATCAGTCCTTTAATCCTGGAAACGTTCTCCAGGTGACAGTCGGCTCTGAACCGCTCTGAAACATCAGTCCTTTAGTCCTGGAAACGTTCTCCAGGTGACAATCGGCTCTGAACCGCTCTGAAACATCAGTCCTTTAGTCCTGGAAACGTTCTCCAGGTGACAGTCGGCTCTGAACCGCTCTGACACATCAGTCCTTTAGTCCTGGAAACGTTCTCCAGGTGACAGTCGGCTCTGAACCGCTCTGAAACATCAGTCCTTTAATCCTGGAAACGTTCTCCAGGTGACAATCGGCTCTGAACCGCTCTGAAACATCAGTCCTTTAATCCTGGAAACGTTCTCCAGGTGACAATCGGCTCTGAACCGCTCTGACACATCAGTCCTTTAGTCCTGGAAACGTTCTCCAGGTGACAGTCGGCTCTGAACCGCTCTGAAACATCAGTCCTTTAGTCCTGGAAACGTTCTCCAGGTGACAGTCGGCTCTGAACCGCTCTGAAACATCAGTCCTTTAGTCCTGGAAACGTTCTCCAGGTGACAGTCGGCTCTGAACCGCTCTGACACATCAGTCCTTTAGTCCTGGAAACGTTCTCCAGGTGACAGTCGGCTCTGAACCGCTCTGAAACATCAGTCCTTTAGTCCTGGAAACGTTCTCCAGGTGACAGTCGGCTCTGAACCGCTCTGAAACATCAGTCCTTTAGTCCTGGAAACGTTCTCCAGGTGACAGTCGGCTCTGAACCGCTCTGACACATCAGTCCTTTAGTCCTGGAAACGTTCTCCAGGTGACAGTCGGCTCTGAACCGCTCTGAAACATCAGTCCTTTAGTCCTGGAAACGTTCTCCAGGTGACAGTCGGCTCTGAACCGCTCTGAAACATCAGTCCTTTAATCCTGGAAACGTTCTCCAGGTGACAGTCGGCTCTGAACCGCTCTGACACATCAGTCCTTTAGTCCTGGAAACGTTCTCCAGGTGACAGTCGGCTCTGAACCGCTCTGAAACATCAGTCCTTTAGTCCTGGAAACGTTCTCCAGGTGACAGTCGGCTCTGAACCGCTCTGAAACATCAGTCCTTTAATCCTGGAAACGTTCTCCAGGTGACAGTCGGCTCTGAACCGCTCTGACACATCAGTCCTTTAATCCTGGAAACGTTCTCCAGGTGACAGTCGGCTCTGAACCGCTCTGAAACATCAGTCCTTTAGTCCTGGAAACGTTCTCCAGGTGACAGTCGGTTCTGAACCGCTCTGAATCATCAGTCCTTTAGTCCTGGAAACGTTCTCCAGGTGACAGTCGGTTCTGAACCGCTCTGAAACATCAGTCCTTTAGTCCTGGAAACGTTCTCCAGGTGACAGTCGGCTCTGAACCGCTCTGACACATCAGTCCTTTAGTCCTGGAAACGTTCTCCAGGTGACAGTCGGCTCTGAACCGCTCTGAAACATCAGTCCTTTAGTCCTGGAAACGTTCTCCAGGTGACAGTCGGCTCTGAACCGCTCTGACACATCAGTCCTTTAGTCCTGGAAACGTTCTCCAGGTGACAGTCGGCTCTGAACCGCTCTGAAACATCAGTCCTTTAATCCTGGAAACGTTCTCCAGGTGACAGTCGGCTCTGAACCGCTCTGAAACATCAGTCCTTTAGTCCTGGAAACGTTCTCCAGGTGACAGTCGGCTCTGAACCGCTCTGAAACATCAGTCCTTGAGTCCTGGAAACGTTTAGACATGTGTTTTGTTCCCATAACTGTGGGAACACGCAGGGCCCCAGATCATAACCCTGAGGACCTCCACGTGCTTTTTTTGTGCTCCAAAACACACTGAGTAATAACATTGATGACCCATGGGTGAAATGGTTATTAAAGATGGAAAAATGCTCAGTTTTTAAACGCTTAAATGGACACATTTATTAGAAAAACAAGACTTGTATGGATATCTGCAGCTGCGGCACTACGTTGATACGAAGATGAAAAACGTAACAAAGATTAGCACATGTTTGATTGAACTGTTTACAAAAGCCTATAATTCAGAAACTATTGATAGAACTGTTTCATGTTTATATAAGAGTCTGTCGAATTTGAAATCACATTCAACTTCACATATTAAAACAAAATGGGAGAAGGAAGGATGAATAATTATATCTGAAGAAGAATGGACAACAATATGGAGGTATCAGTGGATGTGTAGCAGCTCACAGAAGTGGAGGGAGTTTGGCTGGAAAGGCCTGATTAGCTGCTTTATTACACCCTCCCAGAAACCTCACGATGACAATAACCAGAGATGTATAGTAACGAAGTAGAACTACTTCACTACTCTACTTAAGTACTAAAATGCTGTATCTGTACTCTACTGGAGTATTATTTTTTCTCCTACTTCCACTTTTACTTCAGTACATATTTTAAAAGAGTTTAGTACTTTTACTCTGATACATTTTTTATGTGCTGCATCGTTACTCGTTATTATAAACGCACACACACACACACACATTAAAACGTACACCCATTCATGCACAAACACACCCACACGCATACAAACACGCAAACTTACATATAAAAACACACACAGAGAGACACACAAGCATGCTCACAGCTTAAAAAGGGAAAGTTGTAGAGAAAAAAAAGCACGAGCAGGGAGGAGAGGGGAGGGATGCTTTAAATGGAGAGGGGACACAGAGAGTTCAGCCCAGTGTTTTCAGCTGTTCTGGTCACTTTTTGTTTTTACATGACATTTGTATTTGTGTGAGGCCTAACTGGCCGTGAGATTTTTTGAACAAGTTGAAAGAAAATGACATGGATGAAAAGAAAATGTGTAATGTGTGAAGTGATGGGAGATGCTTTAAAGGGGGAAGGGACATACGTGCCAACACATATTCTTTTGTTCAATGTTTTAAGGTGCTCTGTACTGCTGTTACAGCCAAACATTTTGAATAATATAAACAATTTGATTTTCAAACTTTCGACTGATTTCTTTAATAACTACATTACACAATACTTTTACTTTTACTTTTAGTACTTGAGTAGTAATTTTAAAAATAAACTACTTGCAATACTTAAGTACAAAACATGTTTAATACTTTAGTACTTCTACTTAAGTACGGTGCTTAAAGAGTACTTGTACTTCTACTCAAGTCTGAATCGCTAGTACTATATACATGTATGACAATAACTCCTCAGTCTGCTGGAGGAAGTGTGGAAATCAAAATGCAAACCATTATCACATTTTCTGGGACTGCCCGGTCATGAAGGACTATTGGAAAAAGATACACAACGCCCTGCAGGACATCTTCAAATCCTAAATACCGCTCGACATTAAGTTTTTCGGACACATACCTGAGGGATGGCTGAAAAGAGATAAGCACCTCATAAATATCCTGCTAATGGCTTGCAAAAAGAATATTATCAGGAAATGGCTATCACAAGAGAGCCACACTGTCAACATCTGGATGGACATCACAATGGACAGATATAAAATGGAGAGGATAACAGCATTTGTTCATTTTAAACTGGAGAAATTCACCTCATACTGGGAAACTGGGTCAGCTATGTCACGCCCCATAGGCCTGATTTTATTTTTACAAATCAATAACTATTCCATATAAAAAGGATCACTCCCCACTTTGTACATATTCTTGTGTGATTTTGTTGTTGTTTGGTTCTTTCTTTTTTATCGTTTAGACATAAAACAAAAATACCACTTTGGCATTTAGGACAGACGAGAGATGCAGGATATATGCACATGTACCGGATGTGAATGTTTGTTTCTGAATGTCATTAAAAAAAATAATTAAAAAAACGCACCAAGTACCTCCTGTTAACAGAGCCAGATCTCAAAGAGCATATCTCCATCTTAAATAGTCGGTCCAGTAGGTGCAGAGTGCCGGTGTTCTCTGGAAATGATACGAGCCGTGGTTTACCACGCCACCTACTGACAGCAACACGTCACATTTCTGTCGGTGTTTCAGCAGAACCTGGCCTCCTGATAATGTTTTCACCATCAAACGTAAATGTACTTTATTCACACAGCCCTTTACAGGCGATCCTTACGGTGCACCAAAGTGCTTTACAGCAGGGATAAATAAAGAGAAGAAGAAGTAAAAACAAATAAAAACAATAAAAGAACAGTGAAAGCAATAAAAATACAACAAAATCGATTAAGATAAAATAAGATAAAAGTGTCATCATACTACTGGGTATTAAAAGCCATCCTAAATAAGTAGGTTTTTAGCCTACACTGGAAAAAATGCCCCAAATAAAAAGACGTTTTTGCTTGAAATAAGCAAAGAAATCTTCCAATGGAACTAGTGAAAATCGGCTTGTCAAGATATCTTGAAATAAAATGTGATATTTAGGACTTTTGAGATAAAAGTGATCTTGAAATTAGCTTAAAAACCTCTTCAAATGTAAAAAAAAAGTTTGTTTCATATGATATGTGACTCAAAACAATTTGTTTTCAAGACTTTTTCATTTAACAAGATATTCCAGATGTATTGTCTTCAAACCAGTCCCTATATCTGGCTGAAATAGATCTACCAGGACTGTTAAAAGCTCAGATAAATACGACGGGGCGAGGCCGCTAAGAGCTTTAAAAACAAACATTAAGGCGAGACACTACAGGTGAACAGGGTAATGTTTTAAAATAATAGATATCACCATGAAACTTCATCAGTTGATTACTTATACAAGTATGAAAAAAAATATATTACAAGTTTTAGAAATTTGTATGTTCACTTTTGGAAATGAGGCATCATCTCATTAAATATGCGCACATTTGCATATATTTCTGGAAGATAGATCTGAACATATGATAAAGCCAGGTACAAAATTCTTTTTTCATTTTGTTTACAAACAAAATGAAAAGAAAATTACTGAAGGATGTCAGGAAATCTGCTTCTATTTCCTAGGAAATAAAAATATACTGTCCATGGCCTAAAAAACATTGATTTTCGCCATATTTTTTTATTATAATGTCACATAAATCAGGCCAGGAATGATTTAGCAACAAATCCTTCTATAAATATCTTCAGAATACTGCTGAGTGTATAACTGGAAAGTTTGGTGTTAGTAGGTGCTCCGTAGGCTGAGATATTGATGCTGGAAAAATACAAAAAACTGATTTTGAGAAAACAGCATTTAAAGATTTAAATAGGAGAATTCATTTTGGTAAATTTGGGCGAAACGTACTGCCGCGATTAAACAAAATGTGATGAAATAAACATTTTAATTTATGTTTTGAAATAACACATATCGAAGGAGCAGACTGGCCCAGAATATAAAAATTGACCACTGCATGAAAAATCCCTGTTTTTGCCGGCCGTGTCTCGCCTTAAGAGTTTAAAATCAGTTCTGTAAAGGACAGGAAGCCGATGCAGGGAGTTCAGAACAGGAGTGATGTGCACACGTCTGTTGGTGTTGGTTAAAGACGGGCAGCAGCGTTCTGCACCAGCTGAAGGCGGCTGAGAGAAGACTGGGAGACGCCCACATAAAGAGCATTAAAACAGTCTGACCTTCAACTTATTAGGGCATGGATGGCTTTCTCAAGGTCATGACGACTTTAAAACATTTTAACTTTGGCCAAAACTAGTCCTGACGACATTGTTAATTTGTTTGTCCGACCTCAGATCAAAGGTCAAAGGTCCTGCAGATTCTGCAGGTGAAATTGTAATAATAAGGTGACTTGACTTCACTTGCACAAGAAAAGAATTACTTGGGACTTACTTGAGACTTGCACATGTGTGACTTGGTCCCATCTCTGATTGAGTCAAATTAAAAGTTGCCAACAGGCTCTTGAAGTCAGATGGGCAACAAATGAACATTAAATTCCCCACAGATCAGGAGCTTGTCATATTTTGGGAGAATGTCAGCCAGAAACTCAGAGAACTCTTGAATAACGCCCTTATTATATTTCGGAGGGCGATAGACACAACACAGGACTTGAGAACTCCACCGCAAACAATTGCAGTTCAAACGAGGAGCGTGCACCTGTGGGAAGAAGCCGACATTTAAAATAGTCATTGAAGACGACAGCAAGTCCCCCTCCTCGCCCGACACTCTCGGGGAGCTGAAGAAAGATGAGTTGGGTGGGAGGAGCTCAGAGAACGCGCTGTTTTCACCTGGTTTAAGCCGGGTTTCAGTCAACAGGAGGAAATCCAAGGAATGCGAAGTAAAAAAGTAATTTAGGATAAAAGTCTTATTTGCAACGGATCTGGTGTTGATGAGAGCCATGAGAACGAAACGCCGATCCGTCTGTTGGGAGGCCCGGTTAACGGGTCAGAGATTCTCCAGTGCACCCCCCCATTAAAGTACAGATGTTGGGCACCCAGGATGAAACCGACCAACAGACGGAGAGAATGTGTCAGTTAATGTCAAAGGAGCAGTCTAAAGGCTGAAAGCAATTTTTTGATTTTACGGTTAGAGACGAGGTTCGACTGGGGCTCCAACAATGACTGAGTGACTGGATGGATGGATGAAAACCCGTCCTTCCTAAACCTAACCAAGTGTGTTTGTCTGCTGATCCATCCAATCTGCAAGTGATCAACAATCACCTGAAATAAGGAAACACGACCAGGAACTGACAGCATCAACATGATGGTTCAAGGGAAACAAACCCGTCTAACGATGCAGGAAACTCACAGCAGAGCTGTAAACTGCTGTCGGTGGATTAAAAACCTCATAAAACGGTGTCAGACGGTAACATGTAACATGTTTCTATATGTCTTTAACATGATTACAACATATAACATGTTTCTATATGTCTGTAACATGATTCCAACATACAACATGTTTCTATATGTCTGTAACATGATTCCAACATATAACATGTTTCTATATGTCTGTAACATGATTCCAACATATAACATGTTTCTATATGTCTGTAACATGATTCCAACATATAACATGTTTCTATATGTCTGTAACATGATTCCAACATATAACATGTTTCTATATGTCTGTAACACGATTCCAACATATAACATGTTTCTATGTGTCTGTAACACGATTCCAACATATAACATGTTTCTATACGTCTGTAACATGATTCCAACATACAACATGTTTCTATATGTCTTTAACATGATTCCAACATATAACATGTTTCTATATGTCTGTAACATGATTCCGACATATAACATGTTTCTATATGTCTGTAACATGATTCCAACATATAACATGTTTCTATATGTCTGTAACATGATTCCAACATATAACATGTTTCTATATGTCTGTAACATGATTCCAACATATAACATGTTTCTATATGTCTGTAACATGATTCCAACATATAACATGTTTCTATATGTCTGTAACATGATTCCAACATATAACATGTTTCTATATGTCTGTAACACGATTCCAACATATAACATGTTTCTATATGTCTGTAACACGATTCCAACATATAACATGTTTCTATGTGTCTGTAACATGATTCCGACATATAACATGTTTCTATATGTCTGTAACATGATTCCGACATATAACATGTTTCTATATGTCTGTAACATGATTCCAACATATAACATGTTTCTATATGTCTGTAACATGATTCCAACATATAACATGTTTCTATATGTCTGTAACATGATTCCAACATATAACATGTTTCTATATGTCTGTAATATGATTACAACAAATAACATGTTTCTATATGTCTGTAACATGATTCCAACATATAACATGTTTCTATATGTCTTTAACATGATTCCAACATATAACATGTTTCTATATGTCTGTAACATGATTCCAACATATAACATGTTTCTATATGTCTTTAACATGATTCCAACATACAACATGTTTCTATATGTCTGTAACATGATTCCAACATATAACATGTTTCTATATGTCTGTAACATGATTCCAACATATAACATGTTTCTATATGTCTGTAACATGATTCCAACATATAACATGTTTCTATATGTCTGTAACATGATTCCAACATATAACATGTTTCTATATGTCTGTAACATGATTCCAACATATAACATGTTTCTATATGTCTTTAACATGATTCCAACATATAACATGTTTCTAAATGTCTGTAACATGATTCCAACATATAACATGTTTCTATATGTCTGTAACATGATTCCAACATATAACATGTTTCTATACGTCTGTAACATGATTCCAACATATAACATGTTTCTATATGTCTGTAACATGATTCCAACATATAACATGTTTCTATATGTCTGTAACATGATTCCAACATATAACATGTTTCTATATGTCTGTAACATGATTCCAACATATAACATGTTTCTATATGTCTGTAACATGATTCCAACATATAAAATGTTTCTATATGTCTTTAACATGATTCCAACATATAACATGTTTCTATATGTCTGTAACATGATTCCAACATATAACATGTTTCTATATGTCTGTAACATGATTCCAACATATAACATGTTTCTATACGTCTGTAACATGATTCCAACATATAACATGTTTCTATGTGTCTGTAACATGATTCCAACATACAACATGTTTCTATATGTCTGTAACATGATTCCAACATATAACATGTTTCTATATGTCTGTAACATGATTCCGACATATAACATGTTTCTATATGTCTGTAACATGATTCCAACATATAACATGTTTCTATATGTCTGTAACATGATTCCAACATATAACATGTTTCTATATGTCTGTAATATGATTCCAACAAATAACATGTTTCTATATGTCTGTAACATGATTCCAACATATAACATGTTTCTATATGTCTGTAACATGATTCCAACATATAACATGTTTCTATATGTCTTTAACATGATTCCAACATATAACATGTTTCTATATGTCTTTAACATGATTCCAACATATAACATGTTTCTATATGTCTGTAACATGATTCCAACATATAACATGTTTCTATATGTCTTTAACATGATTCCAACATACAACATGTTTCTATATGTCTGTAACATGATTCCAACATATAACATGTTTCTATATGTCTGTAACATGATTCCAACATATAACATGTTTCTATATGTCTGTAACATGATTCCAACATATAACATGTTTCTATATGTCTGTAACATGATTCCAACATATAACATGTTTCTATATGTCTGTAACATGATTCCAACATATAACATGTTTCTATATGTCTGTAACATGATTCCAACATATAACATGTTTCTATATGTCTGTAACACGATTCCAACATATAACATGTTTCTATATGTCTGTAACACGATTCCAACATATAACATGTTTCTATGTGTCTGTAACATGATTCCAACATATAACATGTTTCTATATGTCTGTAACATGATTCCGACATATAACATGTTTCTATATGTCTGTAACATGATTCCAACATATAACATGTTTCTATATGTCTGTAACATGATTCCAACATATAACATGTTTCTATATGTCTGTAACATGATTCCAACATATAACATGTTTCTATATGTCTGTAACATGATTCCAACATATAACATGTTTCTATATGTCTGTAATATGATTACAACAAATAACATGTTTCTATATGTCTGTAACATGATTCCAACATATAACATGTTTCTATATGTCTTTAACATGATTCCAACATATAACATGTTTCTATATGTCTGTAACATGATTCCAACATATAACATGTTTCTATATGTCTTTAACATGATTCCAACATACAACATGTTTCTATATGTCTGTAACATGATTCCAACATATAACATGTTTCTATATGTCTGTAACATGATTCCAACATATAACATGTTTCTATATGTCTGTAACATGATTCCAACATATAACATGTTTCTATATGTCTGTAACATGATTCCAACATATAACATGTTTCTATATGTCTGTAACATGATTCCAACATACAACATGTTTCTATATGTCTGTAACATGATTCCAACATATAACATGTTTCTATATGTCTGTAACATGATTCCAACATATAACATGTTTCTATATGTCTGTAACATGATTCCAACATATAACATGTTTCTATATGTCTGTAACATGATTCCAACATATAACATGTTTCTATATGTCTGTAACATGATTCCAACATATAACATGTTTCTATATGTCTGTAACATGATTCCAACATATAACATGTTTCTATATGTCTTTAACATGATTCCAACATATAACATGTTTCTATATGTCTTTAACATGATTCCAACATATAACATGTTTCTATATGTCTGTAACATGATTCCAACATATAACATGTTTCTATATGTCTGTAACATGATTCCAACATATAACATGTTTCTATATGTCTGTAACATGATTCCAACATATAACATGTTTCTATATGTCTGTAACATGATTCCAACATACAACATGTTTCTATATGTCTGTAACATGATTCCAACATATAACATGTTTCTATATGTCTGTAACATGATTCCAACATATAACATGTTTCTATATGTCTGTAACATGATTCCAACATATAACATGTTTCTATATGTCTTTAACATGATTCCAACATATAACATGTTTCTATATGTCTGTAACATGATTCCAACATATAACATGTTTCTATATGTCTTTAACATGATTCCAACATATAACATGTTTCTATATGTCTGTAACATGATTCCAACATATAACATGTTTCTATATGTCTGTAACATGATTCCAACATATAACATGTTTCTATACGTCTGTAACATGATTCCAACATATAACATGTTTCTATGTGTCTGTAACATGATTCCAACATACAACATGTTTCTATATGTCTGTAACATGATTCCAACATATAACATGTTTCTATATGTCTGTAACATGATTCCGACATATAACATGTTTCTATATGTCTGTAACATGATTCCAACATATAACATGTTTCTATGTGTCTGTAACATGATTCCAACATACAACATGTTTCTATATGTCTGTAACATGATTCCAACATATAACATGTTTCTATATGTCTGTAACATAATTCCAACATATAACATGTTTCTATATGTCTGTAACATGATTCCAACATATAACATGTTTCTATATGTCTGTAACATGATTCCAACATATAACATGTTTCTATATGTCTGTAACATGATTCCAACATATAACATGTTTCTATATGTCTGTAACATGATTCCAACATATAACATGTTTCTATAAGTCTGTAACATGATTCCAACATATAACATGTTTCTATATGTCTGTAACATGATTCCAACATATAACATGTTTCTATATGTCTGTAACATGATTCCAACATATAACATGTTTCTATATGTCTGTAACATGATTACAACATGATTCCAACATATAACATGTTTCTATATGTCTGTAACATGATTCCAACATATAACATGTTTCTATATGTGTGTAACATGATTCCAACATGTAACATGTTTCTATATGTCTGTAACACAATTCCAACATATAACATGTTTCTTTATGTCTGTAACATGATTACAACATATAACATGTTTCTATGTGTCTGTAACATGATTCCAACATATAACATGTTTCTTTATGTCTGTAACATGATTACAACATATAACATGTTTCTATGTGTCTGTAACATGATTCCAACATATAACATGTTTCTATATGTCTTTAACATGATTCCAACATATAACATGTTTCTATATGTCTGTAACATGATTCCAACATATAACATGTTTCTATATGTCTTTAACATGATTCCAACATATAACATGTTTCTATATGTCTGTAACATGATTCCAACATATAACATGTTTCTATATGTCTGTAACATGATTCCAACATATAACATGTTTCTATATGTCTGTAACATGATTCCAACATATAACATGTTTCTATATGTCTGTAACATGATTCCAAAATATAACATGTTTCTATATGTCTGTAACATGATTACAACATATAACATGTTTCTATGTGTCTGTAACATGATTCCAACATATAACATGTTTCTATATGTCTGTAACATGATTCCAACATATAACATGTTTCTATATGTCTGTAACATGATTCCAAAATATAACATGTTTCTATATGTCTGTAACATGATTACAACATATAACATGTTTCTATGTGTCTGTAACATGATTCCAACATATAACATGTTTCTATATGTCTGTAACATGATTCCAACATATAACATGTTTCTATATGTCTGTAACATGATTCCAAAATATAACATGTTTCTATATGTCTGTAACATGATTACAACATATAACATGTTTCTATGTGTCTGTAACATGATTCCAACATATAACATGTTTCTATATGTCTGTAACATGATTCCAACATATAACATGTTTCTATATGTCTGTAACATGATTACAACATATAACATGTTTCTATATGTCTGTAACATGATTCCAACATATAACATGTTTCTATATGTCTTTAACATGATTCCAACATATAACATGTTTCTATATGTCTTTAACATGATTCCAAAATATAACATGTTTCTATATGTCTGTAACATGATTCCAACATATAACATGTTTCTATATGTCTGTAACATGATTCCAACATATAACATGTTTCTATATGTCTGTAACATGATTCCAACATATAACATGTTTCTATACGTCTGTAACATGATTCCAACATATAACATGTTTCTATGTGTCTGTAACATGATTCCAACATATAACATGTTTCTATATGTCTGTAACATGATTCCAACATATAACATGTTTCTATATGTCTGTAATATGATTCCAACATATAACATGTTTCTATATGTCTGTAACATGATTACAACATATAACATGTTTCTATATGTCTGTAACATGATTCCAACATATAACATGTTTCTATATGTCTGTAACATGATTCCAACATATAACATGTTTCTATATGTCTGTAACATGATTCCAACATATAACATGTTTCTATATGTCTGTAACATGATTCCAACATATAACATGTTTCTATATGTCTGTAATATGATTCCAACATATAACATGTTTCTATATGTCTGTAACATGATTACAACATATAACATGTTTCTATATGTCTGTAACATGATTCCAACATATAACATGTTTCTATATGTCTGTAACATGATTCCAACATATAACATGTTTCTATATGTCTGTAACATGATTCCAACATATAACATGTTTCTATATGTCTGTAACATGATTCCAACATATAACATGTTTCTATATGTCTGTAACATGATTCCAACATATAACATGTTTCTATATGTCTTTAACATGATTCCAACATATAACATGTTTCTATATGTCTGTAACATGATTCCAACATATAACATGTTTCTATATGTCTGTAACATGATTCCAACATATAACATGTTTCTATATGTCTGTAACATGATTCCAACATATAACATGTTTCTATATGTCTGTAACATGATTCCAACATATAACATGTTTCTATACGTCTTAAACATGATTCCAACATATAACATGTTTCTATACGTCTTAAACATGATTCCAACATATGAAACGTGCTTTTAGATTTTAAAAGAAGCTAAAAAACACGTGAAAACATGTCACTTTTACAAATGATGGAGTTTATCTGTGTATCCCATAGCAACAGGTCACCGAAGAGCGATTTATATCACCCATAAACATTAGAATAAACCCAGAAGCTGCATGTATGAGTATATATTGTATAATGTGCAGCACTCCAGCCCGTCTCCATTATCTCCTTACCTGTCAGCTGATAATCCGTCAGCCTGGGTTTGACGTGGCCTAGATCCACCAACTGCCCCCCAAACTCATCACCGTGGAAACCGAGGAGTAGCCCCCCTGCACACACTCATAAACTGCCCCGGGGCCCCTAAAATCCCTCCCGGTTTGGAGAAAAGAGGAGGAAACGGAGGGATGGAGGGAAGGAGAGATGGACCGGAGTGTTCGGAGGTTTCCAGCAGAAGAGTCTCCTCTGTCACCCTGACGGGGATAAAGAGATTATGGAGGGATGATAGCGTCTGTCTCACACACAGCTGCACTCCCAGCGTTCAGCCTCAGCCAGGCCCAGCTCACCTGCTGCAGGTGGAGGTGAGAAACGCCACGCCCAGCTCACCTGCTGCAGGTGGAGGTGAGAAACGCCACGCCCAGCTCACCTGCTGCAGGTGGAGGTGAGAAACGCCCCGCCCAGCTCACCTGCTGCAGGTGGAGGTGAGAAACGCCCCGCCCAGCTCACCTGCTGCAGGTGGAGGTGAGAAACGCCACGCCCAGCTCACCTGCTGCAGGTGGAGGTGAGAAACGCCACGCCCAGCTCACCTGCTGCAGGTGGAGGTTAGAAACGCCACGCCCAGCTCACCTGCTGCAGGTGGAGGTTAGAAACGCCACGCCCAGCTCACCTGCTGCAGGTGGAGGTGAGAAACGCCACGCCCAGCTCACCTGCTGCAGGTGGAGGTGAGAAACGCCAGCTCACCCGCTGCAGGTGGAGGTGAGAAACGCCAGCTCACCTGCTGCAGGTGGAGGTTAGAAACGCCAGCTCACCTGCTGCAGGTGGAGGTTAGAAACGCCAGCTCACCTGCTGCAGGTGGAGGTGAGAAACGCCAGCTCACCTGCTGCAGGTGGAGGTGAGAAACGCCAGCTCACCTGCTGCAGGTGGAGGTTAGAAACGCCAGCTCACCTGCTGCAGGTGGAGGTGAGAAACGCCAGCTCACCTGCTGCAGGTGGAGGTGAGAAACGCCACGCCCAGCTCACCTGCTGCAGGTGGAGGTCAGAAACGCCCCGCCCAGCTCTGCGGGTGGGTTTCACGTCTGAGGAGAGGAGTAACGGTGACGTCACGGCGAGAGAAGGGAGGAGGAAAGGTCTAAAAGTGAGGAGGGAGGAGACGGGAAAAGTGAGGAGCAGATTAGAAACAGCGGTGCTGGTTTTCCTCTGATCCTCCTGAGTCAGCAGAGTTAACCCTGATAACACGCAGCAGGAACAGGCAGCTTTGATTGGCTTAGAGGGAATTAGTGGCGTGTGTGTTCACATGATCAGGCTGAACCCAGCATGTCAACATGTAGTGATCACACTGACCGCCATCCTCCCGGGGGGGCCTGAGGGCCTCCAAACAGGCGGATGCTGCCTGCACGGGGGCCTGAGGGCCTCCAAACAGCTGGATGCTGCCTGCACGGGGGCCTGAGGGCCTCCAAACAGCTGGATGCTGCCTGCACGGCGGCCTGAGGACCTCCAAACAGCTGGATGCTGCCTGCACGGCGGCCTGAGGGCCTCCAAACAGCTGGATGCTGCCTGCACGGGGGCCTGAGGGCCTCCAAACAGCTGGATGCTGCCTGCACGGCGGCCTGAGGGCCTCCAAACAGGCGGATGCTGCCTGCACGGGGGCCTGAGGGCCTCCAAACAGCTGGATGCTGCCTGCACGGGGGCCTGAGGGCCTCCAAACAGCTGGATGCTGCCTGCACGGGGGCCTGAGGGCCTCCAAACAGGCGGATGCTGCCTGCACGGGGGCCTGAGGGCCTCCAAACAGCTGGATGCTGCCTGCACGGGGGCCTGAGGGCCTCCAAACAGCTGGATGCTGCCTGCACGGGGGCCTGAGGGCCTCCAAACAGCTGGATGCTGCCTGCACGGGGGCCTGAGGGCCTCCAAACAGGCGGATGCTGCCTGCACGGGGGCCTGAGGGCCTCCAAACAGCTGGATGCTGCCTGCACGGGGGCCTGAGGGCCTCCAAACAGGCGGATGCTGCCGGCACGGGGGCCTGAGGGCCTCCAAACAGGCGGATGCTGCCTGCACGGGGGCCTGAGGGCCTCCAAACAGGCGGATGCTGCCTGCACGGGGGCCTGAGGGGCTCCAAACAGGCGGATGCTGCCTGCACGGGGGCCTGAGGGCCTCCAAACAGGCGGATGCTGCCTGCACGGGGGCCTGAGGGCCTCCAAACAGGCGGATGCTGCCTGCACGGGGGCCCGAGGGCCTCCAAACAGCTGGATGCTGCCTGCACGGGGGCCTGAGGGCCTCCAAACAGGCGGATGCTGCCTGCACGGCGCAGAGGAAACGTGAACGTGTGTCATCATCATATCAAATCAAATTTATTTATAGCACATTTCATGTACAAACAGTTCAAAGTGCTTCACATAAAATAAAAGCATTGCAGCAGGGAGTGGAAGAAGCATTAAAATACATAAAAGAATACAAAGAGAAATAAATAAAATCATTTAAATGAATTTAAAAACAAGCAACAGTCAGGATAAGTTAAAAGATATCTGTTATGATGTTATATATCTGTTATTATCTTTCATGTTCCATCCTCAGAAATCAGACGCCCATCACACGTCTTCATCTTTTTATTGACACCACAAACACCACCTTCCTCCTTAGTCATGAAACACCTTAATGCACCGAGGAGGAAAGCAACAGAGAACCGTTCCAGTGCTACTCTCACAGCAAACATCTGCTTCTTCCAGCTGTGGACCCGTCGCACACCGCCTGTCAGTCAGTCTGCGTCGCCGTGGAAACCAGCTGATTGGTCCTGGTTGGTCCACATCAGGCTGACGAAGCTTCCAGCTTCACGTTGGGAGCCCACAGATCTGCGTCTCCGAGCTCTGCTGCACTCCTGAGCGGTTCATGAGAGGAGTCAGTTCTTATTCAGGCTCCACTTTAAAGGGACAGTTCGCCTCTTCTGACATGAAGCTGTATGACATCCCATATCAGCAGCATCATTTATGAACTCTGCTCACAGGACGCAGCAGGGGGTAAGAAGATGTTCATAAATGATGTTGCTGATATGGGATGTCATACAGCTTCATGTCAGAAGAGGCGAACTGTCCCTTTAAGCTCATATTTTGTTTCAGAGTTATTTAATCAGTCACATATCACTTCTTGTTAAAGAAGCCCTAAAAAAACACAGTTTCTGTACATAGAAGCATGAATTAAACCATGAAGCCTAAAGGTTAAAGCTTCAGTCCTTTGTGTTTATTCTGACATGAAGCAGCTGTTTGAGGCTTTAAGGTGAATGTTACCACTTTAACTTTATTTCTGAGCTTGATGGAAGAAAAGAAATGAGCTTTTTGCTGACTCTAAACATTTTGCATAAAGCAATCAGACAGAAAATCTTTTGTCTAAGACGTCCATGTTTTTTTTCTGTCACTTTATTCATGAGTCCTGAGAGGATTTAAAAGCCTCCCTGGGCTTCTCCACATCTGGAGCTTACCGGCACGCAGCTGTTCTCCCGTTTGAAACATAGCACCAGTTTGCAGTGCAGGTAAATGTCCCCGGAGCTCTCAGAGAACTCGAACATGTTGAAGGAGAAGACGCTGGAGGTTCCCAGGCCGTTCCCCTCCACCTTCACCGCCACGCCACCGGGGTTCGGACAGCTGTTCACACAGAGGAAAACGCACCTTTAACGGGAGTGCAGTGGATGAATGACTCTGGGAGCACCTAGGAGCGCCTCAGAGCACCTCAGAGCACCTCTGAGCACCTCTGGACACCTAGGAGCACCTAGGAGCGCCTCAGAGCGCCTCGGCGAGCACCTCTGAGCACCTCTGAGCACCTAGGAGAACCTCTGAGCACCTCTGAGCACCCAGGTGCACCTAGGAGCACCTCTGGACACCTAGGAGCACCTAGGAGAACCTCTGAGCACCTAGGAGCACCTCTGGACACCCAGGTGCACCTAGGAGCACCTCTGAGCACCTAGGAGCACCTAGGAGAACCTCTGAGCACCTAGGAGCACCTAGGAGAACCTCTGAGCACCTAGGTGCACCTAGGAGCACCTCTGGACACCTAGGAGCACCTCAGAGCACCCAGGTGCACCTAGGAGCACCTCTGGACACCTAGGAGCACCTCAGAGCACCTCAGAGCACCCAGGTGCACCTAGGAGCACCTCTGGACACCTAGGAGCACCTAGGAGCACCTCTGGACACCCAGGTGTACCTAGGAGAACCTCTGAGCACCTAGGAGCACCTAGGAGAACCTCTGGACACCTAGGAGCACCTCAGAGCACCTCTGAGCACCCAGGTGCACCTAGGAGCACCTCTGGACACCCAGGTGCACCTAGGAGAACCTCTGAGCACCTAGGTGCACCTCTGAGCACCTAGG
This sequence comes from Odontesthes bonariensis, assembly GCF_027942865.1. NCBI lineage: Eukaryota > Metazoa > Chordata > Actinopteri > Atheriniformes > Atherinopsidae > Odontesthes > Odontesthes bonariensis. Next base: position 1,736,337 of record NC_134524.1, read on the forward strand.
AGCGCCTCAGAGCACCTCAGAGCGCCTTGGAGAGCACCTCTGAGCACCTCTGAGCACCTAGGTGCACCTCTGAGCACCTCTGAGCACCTCTGAGCACCTCTGAGCACCTAGAAGTGCCTAGGAGCACATCTCACCCGTTCCTGATCAGGTCGTATCTCGCCCTTCCGTTGTACGAGGCCTCGTCGGTCGCCCAGCAGGAGTTGATCACCATGGTGACCACGTCTCCGTCCAGCCCGTCAGCGCCCAGCTCCACCCAGATCCTCTGGTTCAGCCGCACCTCGGCGTTCGACTCCACAGCTCGCGAGCGCTCGGCGTCGGTGAAGGCCTTCATGGTCAGAGTGTAAGCCCAGACTCCAGATGTGACGATGTGGATGACAGAGCTGCAGAACAAAGGGTCAGAGTCTGTGCCCGACCAACCTCAGAGCAACCAGAGCTGCACCCGCCCCCCCACACCTGTTTCTGACCAGCACGCTCCTGGGGGCGTCCCGATCGTACACGCAGGAGAAGTCCATGTAGACCTGGCCGTGGCGAGCGGTGATGTCAGAGGAGCCGTTCTGGACCCTGATGGCGTTCTGGTGGATGATGTGGCTGCTGTTGGTCTGAAGAGTTGCACGTTCAGATTAATCAGAAAGGTCCGAAACACTGAGGCTGTGTTCCAAACCGCCTACTAACTTTAACTTTTTTTAAGTTCCCGGATGCATCCTAGATTCTCCTAAATGTTGGGTATGCATCATGAGGTCACTACTCATACTCAAACTACCCAAGATGCAACGTAACGTGACGTTGCCGATCGTCATTTCCTGTCAAAACAGCAGTTTCAAGCTAGCTACAACGAGGGTAGGTTCACTTCCTGTTTTCAAAACAAAAGCACCAATTGTATCCTAATGGCTTTCCCTATGATAAAAGGCAACGGGTATTTTATTTTGTGAAAATAACCGGAAGTGCGTCGCTCACTGCGGCTAGCTTTAGTAGCGCCGAATTCGTGGGAACAAAATTGTAAACAGCCGGTATTTTGTCAGGTTTTCAACACGTTGGGGATCTAAACGACTACTTTCTCTCCTGAAAATGTTTCAAATGTTGCTAAAGTTTACAGAGTTTAGAGCTTAAGGGAAATCAGCTTCAGGCCGGCTGATTTCAGCTCGGGCAGGAGCGAAATGCATTGTGGGTAAACGCTCTGCATACTGTCTGATTGATGAGTATGCAGTATGCAGTATGCAGTATGCAGTATGTAGTATGCAGTATGTAGTATGCAGTATGCAGTATGTAGTATGCAGTATGCAGTATGTAGTATGCAGTATGCAGTATGCAGTATGCAGTTTGTAGTCTGCAGTATGTAGTATGCAGTATGCAGTATGTAGTATGCAGTATGCAGTATGTAGTATGCAGTATGCAGTATGCAGTATGCAGTATGCAGTATGCAGTATGTAGTATGCAGTATGTAGTATGCAGTATGCAGTATGCAGTATGTAGTATGCAGTATGCAGTATGCAGTATGTAGTATGCAGTATGCAGTATGCAGTATGCAGTATGTAGTATGCAGTATGCAGTATGTAGTATGCAGTATGTAGTATGCAGTATGCAGTATGCAGTATGCAGTATGTAGTATGCAGTATGTAGTCTGCAGTATGCAGTATGTAGTATCCAGTATGCAGTATGTAGTATGCAGTATGTAGTATGTAGTATGCAGTATGCAGTATGCAGTATGCAGTATGCAGTATGTAGTATGCAGTATGCAGTATGTAGTATGCAGTATGCAGTATGCAGTATGTAGTATGCAGTATGCAGTATGTAGTATCCAGTATGCAGTATGTAGTATGCAGTATGTAGTATGCAGTATGTAGTATGTAGTATGCAGTATGTAGTATGTAGTATGTAGTATGCAGTATGTAGTATGCAGTATGTAGTATGTAGTATGTAGTATGTAGTATGTAGTATGTAGTATGCAGTATGTAGTATGTAGTATGTAGTATGTAGTATGCAGTATGTAGTATGCAGTATGTAGTATGTAGTATGTAGTATGTAGTATGTAGTATGCAATATGTAGTATGCAGTATGTAGTATGTAGTATGTAGTATGTAGTATGTAGTATGTAGTATGCAGTATGTAGTATGCAGTATGCAGTATGTAGTATGTAGTATGCAGTATGCAGTATGCAGTATGCAGTATGTAGTATGCAGTATGCAGTATGCAGTATGTAGTATGCAGTATGCAGTATGCAGTATGTAGTATGCAGTATGCAGTATGTAGTATGCAGTATGCAGTATGCAGTATGTAGTATGCAGTATGCAGTATGCAGTATGTAGTATGCAGTATGCAGTATGTAGTATGTAGTATGCAGTATGTAGTATGTAGTATGTAGTATGCAGTATGTAGTATGCAGTATGTAGTATGTAGTATGTAGTATGTAGTATGTAGTATGCAGTATGTAGTATGCAGTATGCAGTATGTAGTATGTAGTATGCAGTATGCAGTATGCAGTATGCAGTATGTAGTATGCAGTATGCAGTATGCAGTATGTAGTATGCAGTATGCAGTATGCAGTATGCAGTATGCAGTATGTAGTATGCAGTATGCAGTATGCAGTATGTAGTATGTAGTATGCAGTATGTAGTATGCAGTATGTAGTATGCAGTATGCAGTATGTAGTATGTAGTATGTAGTATGTAGTATGTAGTATGTAGTATGTAGTATGCAGTATGTAGTATGCAGTATGTAGTATGCAGTATGCAGTATGTAGTATGTAGTATGTAGTATGTAGTATGCAGTATGTAGTATGCAGTATGTAGTATGCAGTATGCAGTATGTAGTATGTAGTATGCAGTATGCAGTATGCAGTATGCAGTATGTAGTATGCAGTATGCAGTATGCAGTATGTAGTATGCAGTATGCAGTATGTAGTATGCAGTATGCAGTATGCAGTATGTAGTATGCAGTATGCAGTATGCAGTATGTAGTATGCAGTATGCAGTATGTAGTATGCAGTATGCAGTATGCAGTATGCAGTATGTAGTATGTAGTATGTAGTATGCAGTATGCAGTATGCAGTATGTAGTATGCAGTATGCAGTATGTAGTATGCAGTATGCAGTATGCAGAATGTAGTATGCAGTATGCAGTATGCAGTATGCAGTATGTAGTATGCAGTATGCAGTATGCAGTATGCAGTATGTAGTATGTAGTATGTAGTATGTAGTATGCAGTATGCAGTATGTAGTATGCAGTATGTAGTATGTAGTATGCAGTATGCAGTATGTAGTATGCAGTATGTAGTATGTAGTATGCAGTATGTAGTATGTAGTATGCAGTATGCAGTATGTAGTATGCAGTATGTAGTATGCAGTATATAGTATGTAGTATGCAGTATGCAGTATGTAGTATGCAGTATGTAGTATGTAGTATGTAGTATGCAGTATGTAGTATGTAGTATGCAGTATGTAGTATGTAGTATGCAGTATGTAGTATGTAGTATGCAGTATGCAGTATGTAGTATGCAGTATGTAGTATGCAGTATGTAGTATGTAGTATGCAGTATGTAGTATGTAGTATGCAGTAGGCAGTATGTAGTATGCAGTATGTAGTATGTAGTATGTAGTATGCAGTATGTAGTATGTAGTATGCAGTATGCAGTATGTAGTATGCAGTATGTAGTATGTAGTATGTAGTATGCAGTATGCAGTATGCAGTATGTAATATGTAGTATGCAGTATGTAGTATGTAGTATGTAGTATGTAGTATGTAGTATGTAGTATGCAGTATGTAGTATGCAGTATGTAGTATGTAGTATGTAGTATGTAGTATGTAGTATGTAGTATGCAGTATGTAGTATGCAGTATGCAGTATGTAGTATGCAGTATGCAGTATGTAGTATGCAGTATGTAGTATGCAGTATGCAGTATGTAGTATGCAGTATGTAGTATGTAGTATGCAGTATGCAGTATGTAGTATGCAGTATGTAGTATGTAGTATGTAGTATGCAGTATGTAGTATGTAGTATGCAGTATGCAGTATGTAGTATGTAGTATGCAGTATGCAGTATGTAGTATGCAGTATGCAGTATGCAGTATGTAGTATGTAGTATGTAGTATGTAGTATGCAGTATGCAGTATGCAGTATGTAATATGCAGTATGCAGTATGTAGTATGCAGTATGCAGTATGTAGTATGTAGTATGTAGTATGTAGTATGCAGTATGCAGTATGTAGTATGCAGTATGTAGTATGTAGTATGTAGTATGCAGTATGCAGTATGCAGTATGTAATATGCAGTATGCAGTATGCAGTATGTAGTATGCAGTATGTAGTATGTAGTATGTAGTATGTAGTATGCAGTATGTAGTATGTAGTATGCAGTATGCAGTATGTAGTATGCAGTATGTAGTATATAGTATGCAGTATGTAGTATGCAGTATGCAGTATGCAGTATGCAGTATGTAGTATGCAGTATGTAGTATGTAGTATGCAGTATGTAGTATGCAGTATGCAGTATGCAGTATGCAGTATGCAGTATGCAGTATGTAGTATGCAGTATGTAGTATGCAGTATGCAGTATGTAGTATGCAGTATGCAGTATGCAGTATGCAGTATGCAGTATGCAGTATGTAGTATGTAGTATGCAGTATGTAGTATGTAGTATGCAGTATGTAGTATGCAGTATGCAGTATGCAGTATGCAGTATGCAGTATGCAGTATGCAGTATGTAGTATGCAGTATGCAGTATGCAGTATGCAGTATGTAGTATGCAGTATGCAGTATGCAGTATGCAGTATGCAGTATGCAGTATGTAGTATGCAGTATGCAGTATGCAGTATGTAGTATGTAGTATGTAGTATGCAGTATGTAGTATGCAGTATGCAGTATGTAGTATGTAGTATGTAGTATGCAGTATGCAGTATGTAGTATGCAGTATGTAGTATGCAGTATGCAGTATGCAGTATGCAGTATGCAGTATGCAGTATGCAGTATGTAGTATGCAGTATGCAGTATGCAGTATGTAGTATGTAGTATGCAGTATGTAGTATGCAGTATGCAGTATGCAGTATGCAGTATGTAGTATGTAGTATGTAGTATGCAGTATGTAGTATGCAGTATGCAGTATGCAGTATGCAGTATGCAGTATGCAGTATGTAGTATGTAGTATGCAGTATGCAGTATGCAGTATGCAGTATGCAGTATGCAGTATGCAGTATGTAGTATGTAGTATGCAGTATGTAGTATGCAGTATGCAGTATGCAGTATGTAGTATGTAGTATGCAGTATGCAGTATGCAGTATGCAGTATGCAGTATGCAGTATGTAGTATGCAGTATGTAATATGCAGTATGCAGTATGTAGTATGCAGTATGTAGTATGCAGTATGCAGTATGTAGTATGTAGTATGCAGTATGTAGTATGCAGTATGCAGTATGCAGTATGTAGTATGTAGTATGCAGTATGCAGTATGCAGTATGCAGTATGTAGTATGCAGTATGCAGTATGCAGTATGCAGTATGCAGTATGCAGTATGCAGTATGTAGTATGTAGTATGCAGTATGTAGTATGCAGTATGCAGTATGCAGTATGTAGTATGTAGTATGCAGTATGCAGTATGTAGTATGCAGTATGTAGTATGTAGTATGCAGTATGCAGTATGCAGTATGCAGTATGCAGTATGTAGTATGTAGTATGCAGTATGCAGTATGTAGTATGCAGTATGCAGTATGCAGGATGTAGTATGTAGTATGCAGTATGTAGTATGCAGTATGCAGTATGTAGTATGCAGTATGCAGTATGCAGTATGTAGTATGCAGTATGCAGTATGCAGTATGTAGTATGCAGTATGCAGTATGCAGTATGTAGTATGTAGTATGCAGTATGTAGTATGCAGTATGCAGTATGTAGTATGCAGTATGTAGTATGTAGTATGTAGTATGTAGTATGTAGTATGTAGTATGCAGTATGTAGTATGTAGTATGTAGTATGTAGTATGTAGTATGCAGTATGTAGTATGTAGTATGTAGTATGTAGTATGTAGTATGCAGTATGCAGTATGCAGTATGTAGTATGCAGTATGTAGTATGTAGTATGTAGTATGTAGTATGCAGTATGTAGTATGTAGTATGTAGTATGTAGTATGTAGTATGCAGTATGCAGTATGCAGTATGTAGTATGCAGTATGCAGTATGTAGTATGTAGTATGTAGTATGTAGTATGTAGTATGTAGTATGTAGTATGTAGTATGTAGTATGTAGTATGCAGTATGCAGTATGCAGTATGTAGTATGCAGTATGTAGTATGTAGTATGTAGTATGCAGTATGCAGTATGCAGTATGTAGTATGTAGTATGTAGTATGCAGTATGTAGTATGTAGTATGTAGTATGCAGTATGTAGTATGTAGTATGCAGTATGCAGTATGTAGTATGTAGTATGTAGTATGTAGTATGCAGTATGCAGTATGCAGTATGTAGTATGCAGTATGTAGTATGCAGTATGTAGTATGCAGTATGCAGTATGCAGTATGTAGTATGCAGTATGTAGTAGAGGACCCACCCTGATGTCGGCCCCGCAGCTGCTGCTGCCGCTGAAGCTGAACGCCACCATGTGGGTCCGCTCGTCCATCCGACCCCTGCAGCGCCGGTCGTTCAGGTGCAGGTCGCTGTAGGCGACGCCTTCGTCCTCCAGGAGACACGCAGCCAGCGTGAGAGAAGCAGAGTTCTGCCTGCAGACTGCTGGATCAGGAAATGGAGAGGGAGTCACAGCGGGCCTGGATGGCTGCAGGGAAGCTTTCAGCTGTTGTTGCTGCTGTCGTACCTAATGAGTCCGTCCGGCTGCGCCCGGAGGCATAAAGCGCCCGGCAGAAGCAGCGCGTCTCACCGCCGACCGCTTTCTGTCCGCAGAACTCGTGAGCGCTGCAGGTCGTGTTCTGACAGAGGAACCCGGTGGAGGCTGCAGTGAGACACACGGATAAATAAATACAACAAATAAAGAACGGGACACCTGCAGGAAGCCACAGGTCAGAATAAGATGGAGAGCAATGTTCCCTCTAATCTTTTCACGTGTCTGAGCTCCCTGAGCACACTGAGGAGCACTGTGAGCAGCATCAGATGTGCACGCTGTGGCACACCAGCATCACTAGGGATGGGAATTGATAAGATTTTTACGATTCCAATTCCATTTTTGATTCTGCTTAACGATTCGGTTCTTTGTCGGTTCCCTTATTGATTCTCATTTGGAGAAAAAGGACAACAAACCGGTCGATTAGCATCAACTTTGTTTAGTTTAGAAGTAACACGAGTCATGAGCTCACAAACCCAACAACGGTGAGGTCCACATTGGTCTATCATGGCCTGGGTTAGTTAGTTACCTCCAGTGTTAGCTGAGGACATGCTAACGTTGCTAACGTTGCTAACATTGCCAACGTAGCTGGGTTCAGATTCACCAACGTTAATTCAATTCAATTCAATTCATTTTTATTTATATAGCGCCAAATACAACAAATGTCATCTCAAGGCACTTAGATAGTAAGTCCAATTCAAGCCAATTGGAATTCAATTAATTAATAAGTTAGTCCGGAGCAGATCGAAAACGCGACATTCATTCATAGTTATTGCATGTTGGTAGTATTTCCTCCCTTTGGGGAAATATTCACTTTGCAAGTTGCCCTGTTGTTGTCTTTTTTAGGGATGCGGAACCGAACTTTCGAGCGTTTGTACCGCTTGGGCGCCATGTTTACTGTTGGCTGCTGGCTGCGCTGGACTCATTAACGTCATTCGCGCCCACTGGAATCGATAAGGGAATCGCTTGCAAAATTGCCAAACGATTCCAAGGAATTGAAACACTTTGAACAGGTGTGCTGCTTAGGGATGGGAACCGGTTCTTGTTGAGAACCGGTTCCCATCCCTAAGCAGCACACCTGTTCAAAACCCTGGATCATAGCCAGTTATATGGCTTATAAAAATAATCAAATCACAGCAGCAATTTCCATTAGTTCACTTTTAATATAAGCGATTTGGCCCACTTAAAATGAAAAAGACAAAAATCTTGTTGTTCATGAGATGTGTAGTATGTTATCTGTTATATGTGAGAGTCATGCTTGCAGCCTGGTTTTGCAGAGCAGACCTTTCTCACTCGAAAAAGAAAAAATCTGACCCAGTTTCAGCGCTTGTTCTTCTGTTTGCACTCAGACAGCCATTCCATCCTAAAAGAACCGCATTTCTTTTTTACTTTGGCTCGGTGAGTGGATGTGTCGCTGGCGCTGCCCGTTCGTTTCGCCATGATAAGGGGTTGCGTCTCACTGTTAGCTAGCTAACCTGCACGGCGCGTATGGGCAGGGCACATATGCAAGCACCATCAATGCTCTGATTGGCTGCATAGCGCAAGTAAGCCGTATCGTATCATTGGCTGAACGCCTGTCACTCACTGCGTTATGTTGAAAAATGGTACAGAAAAAAACAGTATTGGTCTAATTAATTAGATTAGGTCTAGTATTAGATATAAATCAATACGTTAATGGTGAATTTTATTGATGGGGAGTAAAGCAGGTCCTACAGCACTCAGCCATGGACCTCCAGCCCTCCGGCTCTGGCGTGGACCTCCAGCCCTCCGGCTCCGGCGTGGACCTCCAGCCCTCCGGCTCCGGCGTGGACCTCCAGCCCTCCGGTGTGGACCTGTGCAGGCTACAGGCTCTGCTGTAGGCCTCCAGGAACTGACAGTTTAGACCGTCCAGCGCAGGATATCGGCACAAAGTGTGGCTGCAGGCGGCTATGAAGGGCTCTGGGTCAATGTCACAGGAGGAGAAGGGCGCCTCCTGCAGGAGGCGACAGCTGGTGCACACATGAACAGACACAGAAAGGCAGAAAACACACTGATGACCCGAGTGTTGGTGGGAACGTCACATGCAACACAGACAGATGCTTCTGGGGGAATCCGCTCACCGGCTGCTCACGCTGGTGCAGTTGATCGTACCGTCGGTAGCGTCGCTGTGCTGCGCCTCGCAGCTAGGGGGCGACAAACAACACAAGGTCAGCCCCGACCTTTGCTCTGACATCATGCTTATCCATGTTTCTGATCTTATTAATGCTTCACTAGGAGGAAAACTTAGTCATATTCAAATGGTCTATTAAGACCTATTACCACTGTAAGCCTTAATATTTCCTCTCAGATGAAAGTCTTTTAAAGATTTGTTATCATTCATTATATCAACCGTTCTGTTATTAGCTATATTTTTAAATGCCTCCTCTTAGAGGAGAGTTTATCTATGTTTGTTAGCTTTTGTTAGTTTACTCAAATGACCTGTTATAGTTTTACCAATCCTACTATTAGCTAACTTTACTTTTGCTCTGTTATAGTTATACCAATCCTACTATTAGCTAAATTTACTTTTGCTCTGTTATAGTTATACCAATCCTACTGTTAGCTAAAACTACCTGATTGATGTTCTGTATTTACCTGTATTTCTGTGTTTCTGTGTTGTAAAGCACTTTGGATCGCCTTATTGCTGAAAAGTGCTATATAAATAAATTTCACTTTCACTTCACTTCACATCACACACATGCAGCATACACAGCATCACTGCCGGGGTCTTACCTGCTGGAGCTGTACTCGGAGAGCCTCAGCTCGCTCAAAGACCTGCTGGAGTTTCCACACAGACCCCGAACAGACCAAGCAGCCGGTCCTGGACAGGTTCGGGTGGGAATTAGAGTTCGATCCGCAGTCAAACCAAGGTGAACGTGGCCTAAACCAGACGATGCATTTCCTTTACCTTCCAGGTGGATCTGTGCCATGGAGCCATCGAAGAAGACCGAGGTGGTGAGGTTGGTGAGCGACAGCTTGGCTCGGACTCCAGTTTCATCCTGAGAGAGTTCCACACCATGAACAAGCCGAGCTGAGCTGTTAAATGTGAGCGTTGACTCGTTCACCTGCATCACAGAGGAACATCAAGAGGAACATCACAGAGGAACATCAAGAGGAACATCAAGAGGACCACCAAGAGGAACACCAAGAGGTACACCAAGAGGTACATCAAGAAGAACACCAAGAGGACCACCAAGAGGAACATCAAGATGACCATCAAGAGGACCACCAAGAGGTACATCAAGAAGAACACCAAGAGGACCACCAAGAGGAACATCAAGAGGACCACCAAGAGGACCACCAAGAGGAACACCAAGATGACCACCAAGAGGTACATCAAGAAGAACACCAAGAGGACCACCAAGAGGAACATCAAGAGGACCACCAAGAGGACCACCAAGAGGAACACCATGGGTTACACCAAGAGGTACATCAAGAAGAACACCAAGAGGACCACCAAGAGGAACATCAAGAGGACCACTAAGAGGAACATCAAGAGGACCACCAAGAGGACCACCAAGAGGAACACCAAGGGTTACACCAAGAGGTACATCAAGAAGAAGACCAAGAGGACCACCAAGAGGAACATCAAGAGGACCACCAAGAGGAACACCATGAGGACCACCAAGAGGAACACCATGAGGACCACCAAGAAGAACACCAAGAGGAACACCAAGAGGGACATCAAGAAGAACACCAAGAGGAACACCATGAGGACCACCAAGAGGAACACCATGAGGACCACCAAGATGACCATCAAGAGGACCACCAAGAGGTACATCAAGAGGACCACCAAGAGGACCACCAAGAAGAACACCAAGAGGACCACCAAGAGGACCACCAAGAGGACCACCAAGAGGAACATCAAGAGGAACACCAAGAGGAACACCAAGAAGAACACCAAGAGGAACACCAAGAGGACCATCAAGAGGAACACCAAGAGGACCACCAAGAGGACCACCAAGAGGAACACCAAGAGGACCACCAAGAGGACCATCAAGAGGAACACCAAGAGGACCATCAAGAGGAACACCAAGAGGAACACCAAGAGGACCACCAAGAGGACCACCAAGAGGAACATCAACAGATCCCTCCCACAGAAATAAGCCCTGAGATTAGACTTTGTTCTGATACAGCTGTGGCTGCAGGCCCCTCACCCGGATCCTTCCGCCTTGTTCCAGGTGAATGTGAACACCTGGTCCATCCAGCCGAATCGTCACGCTGTCCAGGAAGCTCACGTCTTTACGACGCCGCTCCTGGAAGTTGGCCCACATGTGGAAATCAGGGGCCGACGGAGACGACAGCATCGAGTACGCACACCTATCCCCAACAAAGTTCACATGGCTGTGGATGTCGATGACGGCGGGGCCAATCACAGTGCAGGTGGAGACCGGCACGGGGTCCAACAGGACGTCCTGAGGGGCGTCGCCCAGTGTGGCGCTTAGTGTTGGGCTCAGCAAGGTTCCCGGGATGCAGCTGGTGGAGGCAGAAAGGTTCCCAAACAACCACAAAGGTTAAACCCAAACCATAAACTCTTCCTGCTGCTGTTACATGTTACTGTCAAAGCTTTTTGTTGTTGAAGAAGGTGTGATGAAACATTTCCAAACAAATAAGGTCACGAAACTGCTTTAACGAGTTTCTGTTGTGAACATGTTTACCTGCCGTTGCCTAGACAACGCTCCAGGGGACCACAGGCAGAGTACCGGAGGCCAGCAGTGTCATCACAGGTAAGAAACAGGCAGGTTTCAGGGGAATTCACCTCTGAACCCAGCTTATACACAACACCTGAGAAGTGAAGGAAGGTTAGTTTGGTCACTCGCTGACGGTAAAACCAACCAAAGGCACAAATTAAACCAACCTGAATGTCTGCATCCACTGACATCCAGGTATCCACGACTTTCTTTGTTTTCAGGAGTGTTTGTGACGCTCAGCGTGTCGACCGAGACGCCGTCGACCTGAACATCAACCACCTTAAAAACCCAAAGACACCTGATTTCAGCTCAGAGAACGTGTTGTTTCAGCTCTTATGTTGTATTAAACATGCAAATTAATCAGGAAGTTCGGAAAAGAGAACAATTGGGGGGGTTAGGGTTAGTTTAATTTAATTTAAAGCTCAAATGTGCGTTTTATTATTGTGAACATGGATTTCTATGAAGTCAGGATGAAACAGAAAATGTGATTTACATAGAACATGAAAGAATTCATCCATTTACTATGCATGGAGGGATGTAATACCGAAACCTAAACGTAGCAGAAGGTCTGAGGTGAAACCATTTAAAGCTTTAAAGGCTAACAGCAGCAGTTTAAAACCAACTCTCTGATGGACAGGAAGCCAGTGTGGAGACCTCAGGATGGAGGGATGTGATCCCTAAACCTAAACGTAGCAGAAGATCTGAGGTGAAACCATTTAAATCCTTTTCTAACAGGTCAAACAGAAGCGTTCGTGTCATCACTCACCACTGAGCCGACGGCAGGAGAGTACACGTACACAGCTGACTGCCTCCCAAACTTGATCAGAGCCAAAGTTGCCTGTGAAGAGTGTTCAGGATTCAGGTTTCCTCCAGGAGATTTTTTGTGATAGAAATAAAACTGTTTTCTGTTTGTGAGGCAGCGCGGTCGTATCCAACTGTACTCACATGGGCCCCGTTCTGTTTCAAAGAAAATGCAACAAAGCACTCCATCCCGGCCTCGATGGTCGGCATGTTCTTCAGGACGAGCGCTTCCAGAATGGCTATCCGTGGAAATATCTCAAACCCAGCCTTCTGCGAGTCGGGCGGCGTCCCCACCAGGCAGTCGTTTGCGGTTTCGGCGTTGAAAAAGTGATTGAAACAAACCACAAAGCTTCCACCGGTGAAGTTCACCTGTTCAGATCACAGACGCAGCGGGTCAAACAGCAGCGCCGGCGTTCTGTCGACTTCTGCTACTTCGTCGAGAAATGCTACCGCCGCAAAAGTTAGTCTGAAAGTTCTTGACCGAAAACCCAATTATTTTCATGTATGTAATGTTTTAAACGAGTACAATCTTTTAAATTTTCAAAATTTTATTAAATTTAAGTATGTATGCTTCATTTATAAAGCGCTACGTGGACTAGCCGCACCTCCAGCGTTTACCTTGTTCAAACCTAGGAATTCAAGTGGCCTGAGAACCAGAGGAGGCTGTGAGGACCTCCACAGGAAAACAACTTTTGGACAGAACATTCTCTCTGTGAGGGCCAGGAACATCTGGAACAGCTTCCTCTGCCCACACTGATCAGCTTTAGAGCTCAAACTATGGCTGAAAGCAAAGCAGTCATGTGACCATTAGACTCTAAACATTCCCTGTGATGCTTCTATCGTAAATTATATTTTTTCTTATGTATTTTCTTTCTTGTGTATTTGCCTGCCAAGGGACTACTAGCTTTGTAGCTATAATCCGGCATATTTACATTTGTTTTAATACTGATGTTCATTAATGTGCATTGTCCCTATTCAAATAAATCAATAAAATAAAAATAAATAAATAAATAAAATAAAAATCTATCGATTCAAGCTACCCTATCAAAAAATGCTATTTTATGGTTTTCTACCTCTGTATATCAAATAAAGTCATAAAGTAAGTGTTTTTGTCTCTCATGTGTGTAATTATAAACAGTTTAATGAAATTTATTTATTTAAGAGCGTAGCATATTTTGATAGTCCAATAACACCCTGTCAAATAATGCTCCCCCTTCTCAATGCATCACTGCTACTGTAGGATTATAACAGAATCTAGTATGCATCCGGGAACTTTAAAGAGTTAGTATGAGTAGTAGGAGTAGTATGCGGTTTCGAACACAACCTTAGAAAATCGGCTCGGCGCGCATGCGCAAAACCACAAAGTAGCAATTCTCGACAAGTAGCAGAAATGGACTGAACACCTGTTTGTCAGAGTTCACACCGTGCGACCAAACAGCAGCTTTCATCTCACTCACATAGACTCGTTCATACTCCCGTCCATAAAATGCGATGGGACATGAGCTGATGTCCAACTCTGAGGAAGCTGTCAATGTCTGCTGAGCACCTGAAGACAAAGAGACGCGTGAGCTGAAGGACGGCAACAGCAGCCACATCAAAGCTGTCACCAAGGCAGCTTTTTACCACCTCAGAAACATCAACAGAGTTAAAGGTTTCCAGGAGAAACTCATCCATGCATTCATCTCCAGCAGACTCCATCACTGTAACGCTCTTTTAACTGGACTTCCCACAAAGAGCATTAAACATCTGCAGCTCATCCAGAACGCTGCTGCTGGAGTTTTAACCCGGACTAAGAGATCTGAACACATCACAGCAGCTTTAAAATCTTTACTCTGGCTTCCAGTCAGTCACAGAATAGATTTTAAAAGCCTGCTGATGGTTTACATCTGTGATATGTTCAGAGAATATAAAGCCAGCAGAGCTCTTAGATCCAAGGACTCAGGTCAGCTGGTCCAGTCCAGAGTCCAGACTAAACATGGAGAAGCAGCATTTAGCTGTTATGCTGCAAACAAGTGGAACAAACTGCCAGTGGAGATTAAACTTTCACCAAATGGAGACATTTTTAAATCCAGGTTAAAGACATTTCTGTTCTCATGTGTCTATGCATGAAATCTGCACGCTATCTTTGAACTTATCTGGACTGTTGCTTGTTTTTAAATTAATTTAAATGATTTTATTTGTTTCTCTTTATATTCATTTATGTATTTTAATGCTTCTTCCACTCCCTGCTGCAATGCTTTTATTTGATGTAAAGCACTTTGAACTGTTTGTACATGAAATGTGCTATACAAATAAATTTGATTTGAATTGATAATAAGACGACTTTATGCAGGAAAAGTTCTCCAATCGGACGAGTCTTCTCCTGTGACGTCAGCAGACAGCGAAGGCTTGGTTTGGGCCTTTGCTGCTTCGTCTCAGGTCATTCGGGACACTGCTGTGTATGAACTTACCTGCCAGAGTGATGAGCGCAGACAGGTGGAGCAGGGGGTGGAGCAGGGGGCGGAGCAGGGGGCGGAGCAGGGGGCGGAGCAGGGGGCGGAGCAGGGGGCGGAGCATGTTGGAGGGCGCGGTCAGCTGACGCAGAGCTGGAGGACACAGATGGAAATGATTGATTAGACAGAAGGTCGTCCACAACAACCCAAAGTTTAATCTAAACACGTAGGACGATCAAAAGTTTAATCTAAACACGTAGAACGACCCAAATTTAATCTAAACACGTAGAACGACCCAAAGTTTAATCTAAACACGTAGAACGACCCAAATTTAATCTAAACACGTAGGACGATCAAAAGTTTAATCTAAACACGTAGAACGACCCAAATTTAATCTAAACACGTAGAACGACCCAAAGTTTAATCTAAACACGTAGAACGACCAAAGTTTAATCTAAACACGTAGAACGATCCAAAGTTTAATCTAAACACTTAGAACGATCCAAAGTTTAATCTAAACACGTAGAACGACCCAAAGTTTAATCTAAACACTTAGAACGATCCAAAGTTTAATCTAAACACGTAGAACGACCCAAAGTTTAATCTAAACACGTAGAACGACCCAAAGTTTAATCTAAACACGTAGAACGACCCAAAGTTTAATCTAAACACGTAGAACGACCCAAAGTTTAATCTAAACACGTAGAACGACCCAAAGTTTAATCTAAACACGTAGAACGACCCAAAGTTTAATCTAAACACGTAGAACGACCCAAAGTTTAATCTAAACACGTAGAACGATCCAAAGTTTATTCTAAACACGTAGAACGATCCAAAGTTTAATCTAAACACGTAGAACGACCCAAAGTTTAATCTAAACACGTAGAACGACCCAAAGTTTAATCTAAACACGTAAAACGACCAAAGTTTAATCTAAACACGTAGAACGACCCAAAGTTTAATCTAAACACGTAGAACGATCCAAAGTTTAATCTAAACACGTAAAACGACCCAAAGTTTAATCTAAACACGTAGAACGACCCAAAGTTTAATCTAAACACGTAGAACGACCCAAAGTTTAATCTAAACACGTAGAACGACCCAAAGTTTAATCTAAACACGTAGAACGACCCAAAGTTTAATCTAAACACGTAGAACGACCCAAAGTTTAATCTAAACACGTAGAACGATCCAAAGTTTAATCTAAACACGTAGAACGACCCAAAGTTTAATCTAAACACGTAGAACGACCCAAAGTTTAATCTAAACACGTAGAACGACCCAAAGTTTAATCTAAACACGTAGAACGACCCAAAGTTTAATCTAAACACGTAGAACGACCCAAAGTTTAATCTAAACACGTAGAACGACCCAAAGTTTAATCTAAACACGTAGAACGACCCAAAGTTTAATCTAAACACGTAGAACGACCCAAAGTTTAATCTAAACACGTAGAACGATCCAAAGTTTAATCTAAACACGTAGAACGATCCAAAGTTTAATCTAAACACGTAGAACGACCCAAAGTTTAATCTAAACACGTAGAACGACCCAAAGTTTAATCTAAACACGTAAAACGACCAAAGTTTAATCTAAACACGTAGAACGACCCAAAGTTTAATCTAAACACGTAGAACGATCCAAAGTTTAATCTAAACACGTAAAACGACCCAAAGTTTAATCTAAACACGTAGAACGACCCAAAGTTTAATCTAAACACGTAGAACGACCCAAAGTTTAATCTAAACACGTAGAACGACCCAAAGTTTAATCTAAACACGTAGAACGATCCAAAGTTTAATCTAAACACGTAGAACGATCCAAAGTTTAATCTAAACACGTAGAACGACCCAAAGTTTAATCTAAACACGTAGAACGACCCAAAGTTTAATCTAAACACGTAGAACGATCCAAAGTTTAATCTAAACACGTAGAACGACCCAAAGTTTAATCTAAACATGTAGAACGACCCAAAGTTTAATCTAAACACGTAGAACGACCCAAAGTTTAATCTAAACACGTAGAACGACCCAAAGTTTAATCTAAACACGTAGAACGACCCAAAGTTTAATCTAAACACGTAGAACGACCCAAAGTTTAATCTAAACACGTAGAATGACCAAAGTTTAATCTAAACACGTAGAACGACCCAAAGTTTAATCTAAACACGTAGAACGACCCAAAGTTTAATCTAAACACGTAGAATGACCAAAGTTTAATCTAAACACGTAGAACGATCCAAAGTTTAATCTAAACACGTAGAACGATCCAAAATTTAATCTAAACACGTAGAACGACCCAAAGTTTAATCTAAACACCTAAAACGATCCAAAGTTTAATCTAAACACGTAGAACGATCCAAAGTTTAATCTAAACACGTAGGACGACCCAAATTTTGAAGTTCGACCTGTTCTGAGACATCCCTGAAAATGTTTTTAAAGAACAACAACTATGCAGAAGTTGTTGGAAGGATGCAGCAACTTTAACCTTCCAGAGACTTTCAGCTGGCTCCCTCTCATCACTCGCAGGGATGAGTTCAGGCCGTCAGCGAAAGGTTCTGGTGAGGCGCATCGTGCTGATCTTACCCTCTGACGGAGCATGAGAAGGGGAAAGGCTGCTGATCTTACCCTCTGACGGAGCATGAGAAGGGGGAAGGCTGCTGTTCTTACCCTCTGACGGAGCATGAGAAGGGGAAAGGCTGCTGTTCTTACCCTCTGACGGAGCATGAGAAGGGGAAAGGCTGCTGTTCTTACCCTCTGACGGAGCATGAGAAGGGGAAAGGCTGCTGTTCTTACCCTCTGACGGAGCATGAGAAGGGGGGAGGCTGCTGTTCTTACCCTCTGACGGAGCATGAGAAGGGGAAAGGCTGCTGTTCTTACCCTCTGACGGAGCATGAGAAGGGGGAAGGCTGCTGTTCTTACCCTCTGACGGAGCATGAGAAGGGGGGAGGCTGCTGATCTTACCCTCTGACGGAGCATGAGAAGGGGGAAGGCTGCTGTTCTTACCCTCTGACGGAGCATGAGAAGGGGGAAGGCTGCTGATCTTACCCTCTGATGGAGCATGAGAAGGGGGGAGGCTGCTGTTCTTACCCTCTGACGGAGCATGAGAAGGGGGGAGGCTGCTGTTCTTACCCTCTGACGGAGCATGAGAAGGGGAAAGGCTGCTGTTCTTACCCTCTGACGGAGCATGAGAAGGGGGGAGGCTGCTGTTCTTACCCTCTGACGGAGCATGAGAAGGGGAAAGGCTGCTGTTCTGGAAGCTCGTTGGCGACTGCAGACGTTGGACTGATCTGTGGCAGGAGGCTGCTGTTCTGGAGGCTCGTTGGCGTCTGCAGACGTTGGACTGATCTGTGAGCAGGAGGCTGCTGTTCTGGAAGCTCGTTGGCGACTGCAGACGTTGGACTGATCTGTGGCAGGAGGCTGCTGTGTGTGTGCTTCTCCATCTGCCTCTTTTTACCTCCATCCTCCCTGCAGCAGGAGGTGGAGTCCACAGCGGAGCCACCTGATGGGAACAGGCTGAATTTCCTCAGGACATGAAACCTGTGTCACAGCAGCAGGTGTGGCAGATGACAGGGAGCTTATCAACAGAGGGTGTAAATCTACAGAAACGCCACTCATTCGCTTGCAGATGGTTAAAGGATCGTCATCATGTGTGCTGTGGAATGTAACCGGACAAGAAAACACTGAGATGCTCTGCCATCCCTCAGAGTTCACCTGGAGGTCATCAGCTCTGCTCCAGCACCTTTTGTCTTTGTGCGCTTGTTGTTCCTGCTCCTTCTCACCCGGAGATCCTCCTACATTTTTATTAATGACTTTACAAATACCCGTTTGTCACAGTTGATGAGGAATGCCGCTGTTGAAAGGAGTAATTAGCATTTGGGCCCCGAGCAGACCTCCACCGATTTGTAATCATTAAAGTTATTTTAGCCTTAAGCAGTTTCTTTTGTTTTGTGACTGAATGTTACAAATTTCCCCATAACTTAGAGCCTCCACCTATCCTTCAGAGACTTTAGGCATGTGTCCAGGATGGCGAGGGGAGAGACTCTCACACTCAGGGGCGCCTCAGGGCTCCAGGCTGGGACCTCACACTGACAGAAGGTAAAACACTTCAGTTTCTGTCTCAAAGCTGCACCTCAACCACACCTCACAGCACTGGTTCCCAAACCTTCCACAGCCACGTACCCCTTCAGACATCTGACCTCCAGCCAGGTACCCCACGGGCGTAAAATTGCGTATGGACGCTATGGACGTGTCCATACCAATATTTGGATACGTTTAAAATGTCCATACCAATTTTGAATGGGAAACTGCACAGCGTTCGGGAAACAAAGGGTTAAATTTCCCCTTCCGCAGTTCCTTCTCTCAAAGACGGCGTGTCATTGGTGGGGACAGCCTCGCTATCTGTGATTGGCTCACCTTCTGTAGCGCTATGCCTGGCTTGTTGTTGCTAGGTTGGTTGCTAAGCGGTGATAGCGGGAAAACAGCTGACGAGGTGACCGGTCTTTTGTTCGCTGGCTCGGAGTCATCATGTCTGACTCGGGCAGGAAAAGAAAACCACCAGGACAGGTTGGATAGCATTAGCATAAAATAAATTAAAAAACAGATAAAACAGCAGTTTGTCTGCGTCAATGACCGGCGGCGCCGTGCATTTGGCTCATTCATACAAGATTTGGCTAGTTAATAGGCTCAAAGCTACAAACTTAATAGTTTTTCAGGAAAAAGTGTTTTTCATGTGACAGTTTATGTCTTTATTTTTAATAAATGTTTGCTGGACCTTAATCTTTTGACTGCTGGTGTTTTATTTTTGTGGGAACTGTGCAGAGCTAATAAATGCTTGTTGCTAATGCTAAGTAGTCATCCGCCTACATTTCTCCAAAATTTGTACATTTCCACTTTTATTGTTCAAACTTTTCACACTTATCTTTGCAGTGTGCACTTTCAAAACTTCATCAGTTAATATTTTATACAAAAAGCACCCAAACTCATCAACTTACAGATGCTGAACTTTCAGAAACACATGTAATAATAAAACATCTTACTGTGGCAGTGTCTGCCTGGGCCTGTGATGATGTTGAAGTCACCAGAAACTTGAGTGACTTACATAAAAAAATCAATTCAGATGGGATTTGCCATTTTTCACCCCAGAATTGGTTAAAATGCAGGAAATTGCATCTAAGAAATACAAAATGTTATGGGGGAGGACCCCCAGACCCCCCACACAAATGAGGTGCCCCTCAACCTGAGGTGGGGGTGGAGTGGCAAATTATGTCCCCACTAATGTCAACACCATTATTACACCCTTGATGTACCCCCTACTCTGTAAGCCCCCCCCCCCCCCCCCACCACCACCACCACCACCATCACCACACATAACACATCAGAAATCACTTAAACTATTATTTTATTATTCACCAAATAGGTACATTTCTACCATTTTCAGTGAGCAACACCAGTTCACTTTTGAAAAAAATAATCTACCAAACATTTCTGCATTTCTAGAACATATTCAGTTATAAATCCCTTTAATGAGTCAGGGTGAGCCTGACAGGACGCGCATAAGTCTGCAATATTGGGCTGAATTTCAGAAAGTCTGAGTCTTAAATCATCCTCCACACAATGTCTCGCTCTCCATTTTGTTTTCATAATTGTTGGGGCTGAGAATCCACCCTCACATGAGTACGTGGTGGCACATTTTCGCCTTTTTGACGAGGTTGTTAGCTTGGCCCGCCACAGGCGCAACGCTAGCATACCGGTCAAAGGTGGACGTTGAAGGTGCAGAATAACGTGGAAGGTGCACCTTTGACTGTGGGCTGACTTGTGGTGGCAGTTGATGTCCCTCTGGAAGGGAAATTTATCCTTTTTAGCCATTTATCCATTTTTGGCGGTTAGCCTCGGGGCTAGCATTTCGGCACTGCAATTAATTCCCTGACCACTAGAGGATAGCCTTTCTATGCATGGCAGTATCTTGTGTTTTTGGCACTGTGAACAGGTACTCCAGTATATGCCAGTTTAAAAATGTAATCAGCCTCTTTGCAAACCATGTTTTTATGCATTTTTTCGTGTACTCCCTACCTCACGTTGCGTACCCCTGGGGGTACGCGTACCACAGTTTGGGAACCACACCTTACAGCATCTCGTTGGGACGGGGAGGCCATGAGACGGGAAACTTTATCATTAACTAGGTGAATGTGATTTTATGCTAAAGTTTTATCAACATTTAAATGAATCAAACAAAACAGTTTTTTTAAATGAGCTCAGTTGAATTCAACTCAACAATACCCATTAATCCCTGAAGGTAAATGATATCCCTGCAGGATTAGTTATTATTAAAGATCAGCTGCTGTTACAGAGAACTAAATAAAATGTAATCAGCTGAAGTGTAGCAGAGAGGAAGGTGTGGTAGAAACCTTCAGAGGTCTCCATCAGTGGGCTGGGCTGTTGTTTCTGTAGCCTAGCAACAGCTCAGCTGATGATGTCGCACACAGCGAAGAAATGCTTTAAACTTCCTCCTCCTTTTCCTCCAGGTTGTTCCTGCTCTGCATCCCAGACGTCTCCTCTTCAGCTCATCCAGGTTTGGGGTATTTTTCCAGCCATTTCTTGGGCTTTTGTGAAGCTCAGTCAGCTGCACCAACAGGTGAACAACTTTCCCGTTGCTACGGTTACGCATCATAACAGCTGTGAAAACCTACCAGAGTGACCAGCAGAGGTCCTTCCAGCAGCATCCACACCAGCTCAGAAACATGTTTCAGAAGTCTCTGTTTTCACAGAGAAAATCTGAAGAAGATGCAAAGAATTCTGGGATAATGGTGCTGACCTGGTTCTGTTCCACCTGAACCCAAAACATTTCATCCAATATGTATCATCAATCTACATTTATTAATAACTAAAGCTGACACATGAGTTTATTATTTTATTTTTTAAACTAGAATTATATTACGGTGGAATTCTGCAGTTAAAGAAAGAGGAAAACCTCCATTTAACCAGGAGTTACAGCAGATTAAATCTATAAATTAGTGTAAATAACTGGAGAAGCAGCATTTAGCTGTTATGCTGCAAACAAGTGGAACAAACTGCCAGTGGAGATTAAACTTTCACCAAATGGAGACATTTTTAAATCCAGGTTAAAGACATTTCTGTTCTCATGTGTCTATGCATAAAATCTGCACGATATCTTTGAACTCATCCAGATTGAATCTTGTTTTTAAATTCATTTAAATGATTTTATTTGTTTCTCTTTATATTCTTTTATGTATTTTAATGCTGCTTCCACTCCCTGCTGCAATGCTTTTATTTTATGTGAAGCACTTTGAACTGTTTGTACATGAAATGTGCTATAAATAAATTTGATTTGATTAAATATAAATATATATGGTGAAAAACACTAACTTGATGGTGGCACTGGAGGAAACTCAGGTATTCTGCAGAAGCACAGGAGTTCACCCCCTTCAGATCATGAATATCTGACGCTGATTCCTGCTTTTAAAAGAATCGATGAGAAATCCCCAGTGAGACGACGCTGCCACCAGGAGGTCAGATTGGAACATTACACTATTGTTTGGATCCAGCACTGTGTTCTTCAACAACCTTCAGTTTTACAGATCATTACGGAGGTGGAAAAAGTGAACACAAACTCCTGAAAAACTCTGAAGCACAGAAGCAGCGCTCAGTGTGCTTTGGCAGCAGGAACCCCAGAAAGACTTCTGAATAATTCTCCAAAAATGAACCTTAATGTGTCAGCGACGTGCTCAAATTATTTCTACTGCCCCCGAGTGTCCATTAAATTCTAGTTGAGGTAAACTGCAGGTAAACCAGGGTGATTCTGCACAACCCAAACCTTCAACAACACGCACTCCAGCAGCCGTTTGCCAAACTGTTCCCTGCTTTTTAAAGTAAGTGGTGACGTGGTTTTTCCAGTTGCTTCATCCTGACAGCATTCGCATTTGTAAATTTTGAAAAAAAAAAAAAAAAGCTCCAAAAGTTCTACATTTGGAATGAAACCTTCCACATTTTACTGTGGAACGTCCCGTGGTGAGAAACAGCTGCTGCTCGCTCAAGCAGCTCTTTGCCTTGTGTTGGATTTTCTATCACTTCTGAGACCCTCTTCTGTTGGTTTTATCGATTATTAAAGTTTAAATTCCCGTAGAATAGAGACGTTACAAGTAGTCACTGTCGAAAGCAAAATGTGAACAAATTGTGATGATATTGAATAATATTTGACAGGGGCGTGGCTACGGGGGGGCTGGGGGGGGGGGCACTGCCCCCCTGAGAAATGCCCTGTCCATCCAAAGAAAGCTGGCCAGAAAAAAGGCCACGATTTATTATCTCTTATTATCGATTTTTTTGAGTGACATGAACACATGGAAAACAAATTATTACTCAGGAATTCACTTTAATACAAAATAACAAAATTAACTGAATAAAATAAGTATCTTTCTTAAAGGAAAAGTTCATTTTTTAAACCTGGACCTTATTTCTGGCATAAAATCCATTCATCAACTCACCGATAACAGTTTGGTGAAAGTCGGCGTCCTTCGGAAGATATTTAGATCACTGGAGATCGGCTTATTTCCATATAACAGGGCAGAGACAATACAGCCTCTAAATAAGGCTTTATCTGTCTTTATTTCACTGAAACTTTAAGACCAATGAATGAATGAACGCGTACTATTGCTCTGTTAGCTCAGAGCTGCCCTGTAGTTTGTTACTTTGTAGCAGAGTGGTGCAAAAAGTCTACATTAAGTGGTTTCAGAGAGTTACATGGTTCTGTAAAAGCATTCATAAAACAATACAGCAATGTACTGATATTAGAAAACGTACTTTGTACTTTTGAATACTTAAGTATTTTCAAAAGTAAGTTCTTCAGTATTTTAACTTGAGTAAAATGTTGAACTTGCAGTGTCTGCTTACTGTCGCCCATGCTGCTGCCTTGTTGTCTTCCGCCATCTTCTCCGCGTGCAACATTAACTCCTCGACCAATGAGCTGACAGCGTATTCTCGGGTGTGAATATGCTGTCAGCTCATTGGTCACAGAGCAGGACAGGGTCTGGGAACAAGTTTATCGTACATTTTAATTTAAAGCCCTGTTATTCATTTCCATTGGCATGATACTGACTATTTTTAGCCTCTCACAGTAATACGGGACAAAGTGCTGTTGTTTCTAAATACGGGACGATTCTGTTTTTCAAGGGACGGTTGGCAACCCTCCCTCACAGTGACCTTCAAACAACGCCGGACCACAGAATCCAAACACGCTTTCTGCTCAGTTTCCAGCCACAGACCGATGCTGCGGTTCTTCTTTGTTTGCTCTGCTCACCGCATCTAAACAGCACAAACTTTCCATCTGATCTCTTTGTACAAACCCACAGAGCTACACAGGAAAACAAGTGACACCAGAGTTCATTTCATCTATCTGGGCCCCCGAGCGCTGCAGCGGTGGCTAACAGCGAGCGCTGCAGCGGTGGCTGGAAGCCGGGTGGAGGCCGGCAGCCGGGTGGAGGGGTCAGCTCAGCGAAGAGTAGATGATGCCTGGTTGTGGTGGAACGTCTGAAAGCACAAACATACAGTTCTGAGCTTGCTGTGTTCTGCTAATCGTGCTAACAGATTAGCTAACAGATAGCCTGACTGTGTTCTGCTAATCGTGCTAACAGATTAGCTAATAGACAGCCTGACTGTGTTCTGCTAATCGTGCTAACAGATTAGCTAACAGATAGCCTGACTGTGTTCTGCTAATCGTGCTAACAGATTAGCTAACAGATAGCCTGACTGTGTTCTGCTAAACGTGCTAACAGATTAGCTAACAGATAGCCTGACTGTGTTCTGCTAATCGTGCTAACAGATTAGCTAACAGACAGCCTGACTGTGTTCTGCTAATCGTGCTAACAGATTAGCTAACAGACAGCCTGACTGTGTTCTGCTAATCGTGCTAACAGATTAGCTAACAGACAGCCTGACTGTGTTCTGCTAATCGTGCTAACAGATTAGCTAACAGATAGCCTGACTGTGTTCTGCTAATCGTGCTAACAGATTAGCTAACAGATAGCCTGACTGTGTTCTGCTAATCGTGCTAACAGATTAGCTAATAGACAGCCTGACTGTGTTCTGCTAATCGTGCTAACAGATTAGCTAACAGATAGCCTGACTGTGTTCTGCTAAACGTGCTAATAGATTAGCTAACAGATAGCCTGACTGTGTTCTGCTAATCCTGCTAACAGATTAGCTAACAGATAGCCTGACTGTGTTCTGCTAATCCTGCTAACAGATTAGCTAACAGATAGCCTGACTGTGTTCTGCTAATCGTGCTAACAGATTAGCGAACAGACAGCCTGACTGTGAAACCTAAAGTGTGACACTCGTATCGAAGGCATGTCCTGTTTCTAACTTCAGTTTGGATTAAACCAACTCTGCAAACTGTTCTGTTTGGGTTCTATTAGAAGGTCATCGGGACTCCGCTCCCACCCATCAAAGACATAGCAGACAGGTGCTCAGGCCCCCCCAACCATGGACTATTCTCCCTGCTGGCACCAGATCCTCTCAGACCCTCACCTGTGTTTGTTTGTGCAATGACAATAAAGAAAGTCTAAGTCTAAGTGTTGAATATTATAATTGGATGACGCCCTTACTCACTGTTATGTGATGGTGTGGTTAACCGTACTGTTTTCTAAAAGGTAGATACAGGAAGTGACGTTTTTCCTTTCTCTCGGTTAATTTGTTCTCGCCATGGAGTGAGTGAATCCCAGTTGTATCTGAGTCGAGCTCTGGTGATATCAGTCTGTATGTTTAATAAATATGCCACGAGGCTAAAGAGAAAGACCGAGTTGATCCTGCTTATCCTCCATACGCAGCAGAGGACTGCGCACTCCTGACTTAACCTCAACACTAAGTCTCTCTCATTCACATGTTTTTCTGGTTCTCTGGTCAGAAACTGGGACTGAAAATCAGCCCATTGAGACTACGAGTCGGCTCACTGAAAGCGTCTCCAGACTGTCGCTCTGCTCTAATAAAATCCTGATTTTAGAGCCACAGAATCAGCGTTAAAGCAGCTCAAAGACGGCGTCTGAGCAGAGAACTCAGCTGGATTACAGGGACCAGGATCTCCCACAGAGGAGCTCAGAGGCAGCAGGAGGTGCTGAACCTTTCCTCTCTGAACTCATTTAGATGATATCAGGTTAAAGTTGCTGTACCTCGGGTCTTTATTTTGTCTTTACGGCCTCTGATGACGACTTCTCCATAGCTGACGTGGTCTGTCCTCACTGCAGAGTACACAGCAGCTGGATCGGGCTCTGCAGGGTTAAATAAGGAAAGATTACATTATTATAACAGCTGCAGCACATATATTTACCATGAGGAAGTTATTCTTTCTGTGCAGGGTTAACTAAGGAAAGATTACATTATTATAACAGCTGCAGCACATATATTTACCATGAGGAAGTTTTTGTTTCTGTGGAAATTTAGAAGTTTTCTGCACAAGTTTTTTTGTTCTGGTGGTAAAGACAAACACCTAAATATAGCGGGTGTGAAACAGGAAAAGGACGACCACAGAGCTGCTCACTTCTGCCCTCAGCCAGCCCCTCGCTGCTGCCAGCCCAGTCAGACCCACAGAGGTGTGAACTCTGACCAGCTTCAGCTCGCTGGAACTGACACGAGGAAGTCGTGGTTTTGTTTTAGCACGTTAGCAATACAGCAGCATTAATCTAAGCTCAGTTAGAGGCTGAAAACATGTGAAATGCTAAGTGTCAGACTGTCAGAATCAGAAAACATGCACTGCTTTAGGGTTCTGCTGGTGCACTGTGCGGACAGGTTTCAGATGAAAGAAGTTAGAAGTGAAGCCTGAAGGAGACAAATCAGCTGTACCTCGGGTCTTCGGTCCGTCTTTACGGTCTCTGAAGACGACTTCTCCATAGCTGACGTGGTCTGTCCTCACTGCAGAGTACACAGCAGCTGGATCGGGCTCTGCAGGGTTAACTAAGGAAAGATTACATTATTATAACAGCTGCAGCACATATATTTACCATGAGGAAGTTATTCTTTCTGTGCAGGGTTAGATGTGAACAGGACATCACAGCACAGTACCACTAATAATAATATTAATATCAATGTGTGAAGAACAAACTGCTCTTCGTGCAGAGTTCATAAAAATGTATTTCCAAGAATTGTTTTGTTGTTTCCTTTATCAGCAGTGAAACCTGGTCACACGTTTTCATCAGAAACAGGAAGCTGGACGACCACAGAGCTGTTAGTCTGTTAGCAGAATAACCACAGGCCGAGTCCAGCTCAGCTCTGACTGTCAGGTGCTGAAAAACACACCAACGGGGAGCTGTAGACTCCCCAAAAAGAGGAATTTAAATGAAGAAAAGAGAAGACTGGTGAGGAAGATGTAAAGTTCTCTCTCCGCTCTGCTGCTATAAGACAAAGGCAAACCTTGGGTCTGATTTAAGGTTTGCATTGCTAATTTTAATGGTTGTGTCCTTTCTAGTTAGTCATTTTGGTTTGATGAGGTGTTATTTAAATAAAGTTGAGTTGGACTCACTCAGTGGGGTTACATGGCACTGAAAGGATCGGATTATTGGCTAAATTACAATAAGAACTAGAACATTTCTGAAGAAATTTTGATGGGTGCCAATCTACTGCCCGCCCTATAAAAAAATGTTTAGTTTAGTTGAAGTTGAGAGTCTCCTGTCACATATAAACTTTGAATGAGGTCTCTGTGATGTCGTATGGCTGAGTTATGAGGCCTCCAAAACAGGGCAGTTTTTGGCATTTTTGGTTCGATGGTTGATTTTCTCATTGAAAAACAGGTCTGTCTTTAGAGAGTCCTGTCCTAAGATAGGTCTGCTGTAGACAGCCATGTCATTTTTATCAAGGTCCTGTTTAAAATACAGCTTTTATGTCATTTTCAAAATGGCCTCGGTAAGTGCTTTTCAATGCATTTTCCCATTGCATTGTGGGTATTTTCAAACTTCCCCTCACTATCAGTTTAAAGGAGAAACGCAGATCAGATTTATAACATGAAGCTGTTATAACAGGGCAGCCATCTTGGCTCTGCCCTCATAAGCAGTCTCAGAACAAAGCAGGCTAACAAGGCGTTGCCCCGGTAACAGGAGTTAGAACAGAGCAGGCTAATAAGGCGTTGCTATGGAGACGGAACCAGCTGCGGCTCGTCTGTGTTAGACAGAGAGCAAACTGACATATGTGCACACACTATGGCTTCTTAAAATTAGACAATGATTTTGACTGCACTCGACTGTCTCGAACAAACGGTCGCTGTTCGAAAAGTAAAAGTCGTATCCAAATAATTTTTGAACCTTCAGCGCCCCAAGAGACGGCAGAAGCCAGCGGTGTGATTTTCATTTGGCTACTCTGTGCGGCTCGTTTTTTATGGCAGTTTTAAAATAATTTTTCACCTGAATTTTATGATTTTAGGCGTTTATAATGGAAATGGAGAGGCGACCTCTGGGCTCAGAGGCAATTTGTAAGAAATCTGTGAGGCAGAGCTCAATGAGGGTGACTTTGTGTGAAAGAGGACAAAAATGCCTACGTTTTGAAGTAAAAATTGTCCAAATCGGGCAGATATTTCGGACATGAGAGACATTTGTTTGAGGAATTGGTGCAGTATCGAATTTAGAGTGAGAAACAGAGTGGGAGAAACACCTCGGCTGAGACGTAGTCTTCCTAAAACGTAAACTGCCGTTGTGTCAAAGCTGTATAATGTATCAACAAACCCTTTGGTTCAGTTAAAGCCGAGAGTCTCTTCTCACATATAAACTTTGAATGAGGTCTGTGTTATGCTTTATAGCTGAGTTATAAGGCCTCTAAAATAGGCCATTTTGGCCCCCATAATGGCACACATAATAATGCCTTCGGCATTGGCACCCATAATGAGTTGAGCAAGGGTAATTATCGTCATCTTTCTCCAATGCCTGAGTTTGTTGTTGTTGTTGGTGGTGAAGAGGTCAACAGGAAGCGGCTCTATTAGCAACAGCTGGAATGGGTACAGCGCCACCTATCATACCGGGGTATGACACGCTTTGTGCCTCTGATCCCATTCATTCACCGCCATATAGCCAAGGAGAATTACCATTGCTCAAATAAGGAGCATAACCCAACTATAGCTGTAATCTTATTAATCTCCCCATGTAGACCCAATGAGTGAAGCACACAAAGAACAGCGTTACCTCTGTTTTTTCTGTTCGGCTGCTGTGGATGAGTTAATGTTTTCAGGTCGCTGTATGTGACGTCTTCTTCTGTTCCTCCAATGTCAGCTGAAAGGAAGCAAAGCGAGTAAAATGTTTCTGTGATGCATCATAGCTTTGTTCAGTGCAGGTATTCTTAAGATGCTGTCAGGAAAAGATCAGTGATGGATCACCAACTGCTCTGTCTCACCTTCAGCTTTCCTGTGGACACATCGTCTCACCAGTAGAACCAGTAGAACCAGTAGAACCAGTAACAGCAGGAAGACCCCAACACAGGCAGCCAATAACACCACATCATGATGAGAAAGAGTAGCAGGAGAGGAATGAGAAGAGGTGGAACCAGGAGTTATTGAAGATGATGGAGGAGAAGAGGTGATGGGTTTCTCTAGAAGGAAGTAAATATAATTAACTGTTAAACATGAACTTTAAAATGTTCTGAACTCTAAAGAGTCACCTGAGTAACCCTCACCTGTGACAGAGATCCAGCTGGGTGGAGACTCTCCATGACCGCTGATGTTACACCTGTAGAGGCCTTCATCAGACCTGTTAACATGGTGGAGGGTCATGTGACCTGTAGGCTCAGTCCTGATGAGGGAGCCATCTTTATAGAAATCAGCTGGGAGGTTGGAGGAAGTGTTCTTTGTTGGACAGCTCAGAGTGACGTCACCTCCCTCCATCACAGGGAGGACAGGACTCTGCAGGATCACTGATCCACCTCAACACAGAGACAAACTACAGCATTTCATCCATTTCCACACAGCTTCATCAGCACTAACTCCACAGTCTGATCTTACCAGAGACAGTGAGGCTGATGCTGTTACTGGCTGCTCCCTCTCTGGACTCACACCAGTAAACTCCACTGTCTGATGGGAACATGTAGCTGATGTTACAGGAGGAACCAGCTGCTTCTCCCCAGTCATCACACTGAGTCCTGTTTTCTCTGCTTGTGTTCCTCCTCAGAGTCCATCCAGCAGAGCTGTGGTCCTCCTCACAGCTCAGAGACACAGAGTCTCCTTCAAACAGCTGAGAGCTGCTGGGACTCACAGTCAGACCAGCTGTGAGCGGTGAAATGAAAAAGCACATTACTGCACTGATGTTTTTGTTATTTTCAAAAAAACGAACAACCAGAAGCACCTTCTGATATTCTGACAGTTCAACAAGTCAACCAAGAGGCCCAGTGTATTTCTCATTTGTTTGTATTAAAGATTTAAGGTAAACACAAGAAACTTGTGCTAAAGAAAAATAAAGGACCAGACTCAGTGAATAATTCCCTATACTCCCTATAATATAGATCAGTGAGCAGCGCTTACCAACATGTTATTGGGGTCATCAGGTGGGAACCTTCTTTCATCAGTGTTTCCTCTAGTTGGCCCACGACACCTCCAGGAGGCTAGACAATGACCACTGGCGTCCCAGAGTCACCCCCCTAATGCCAGCCAACACTGCTCCTCACACCACAACAACCATAATCTACCTCAGCTTCTCACCAACTGCACACCAGTCACAGCGGGGTGGGGATGCAAACCCTGGTTCGGGTAGGGGAAGAAATAAAAGAGGTAAGAAAAGCAGGAATGGGATTCAAACCCTGGTTTGGGTAGGGGGTAATGAAAATATAGAGGGTGCCAGAGGTGGAGGCAGGACAAGACACACAAGCAGATTCAGCAGACAAACTCACCTAAACAGCCCTGCAATCACTAAAAATGCCAGCAAAAACAAAGCCATACAGCTCACTTAAAGCCAACTCACCCAAAATGGCCGCCTGGTTTCAAAAGGCTCACATGTGCCAAACCCTCCACTTAAATAGCTTGAACTTCTTCTTTGCTTTTTCAAAAGTCTGTTTACCCTAAGTGCTCCCCCTGCTGGGCCCCCAGCTGCTATTGCATCTTCTAATCCAAACCCACTGGCTGGACTTTACTGCCTCATCTGACACTTCTTTCACTATTTTCCTCACACTCTGTCCACTTACACCCAGCTCCATCAACAATGAGACAACAGACTTTGCAACAAATCCTCTACATCCTACTTCCACTGGACAGATTCTAACCTTCCATCCTCGCTGATCTGCTTCTGCCCCCAACTCCACATATCTAAGCTTTTTCCTTTCATATGCTTCTGCTACTAATTCCTCCCAAGGAACAGTCAGCTCCCTCTTGAACAAACTGAATTGCAACTCTCTTCAGCTTAGACCCTCCTAAGTTTACCTGCCTTCGTTTATCTTCAACACCTGCAGCTAAGCTTCTTAATACTTGGTCATGTCGCCATGGATACCGGCCTTGTGACAGACTAACCTTACAACCTGACAAAATATGCTTTAGAGCTGCAGTACCTGAACATAACGAGCATAACGGGTCTCCATTTACCCAGAGTTTTAGGTTCTGGGGAGTTGGCAATACATCATATGTTGCCCCTATCAAAAATCTAATACTCCTTTCCTCCATACTCCACAGTTCTTACCAACTAAGCTTTTTCTTCTCTACACCGTCCCTGCTTAGCCTGAGCCACTGCCTTTGCACCCCTTAACATTTCCTCCTGTCTACGAATCTGCTCAACAACTAGCTTTCTCTTCTCCTTGAGACCTGCTCTACTCCACACCGGTTTATCTACATAACATATGATTTATCTATTCTATCCAGTCCCTCAGCAACATCTTCCCAAACTGCACTGCCTGCTCTCCATCATTCATGTCTGCCTGGTACCACCTGCCTAAACTCTTTACTGCCTTTTCCCTAATTATTGGAATGTTTTCTTCATCTATTACAAACTTTCTATCACTTAATTTCCCTCTACTTATTGAGATACTTCTAGACTTTGTGGGTTTGATTTTAAAAGACCGTAGGGGTTGAATCATCAAACAAACTGTTCTGGTTTACTGACCTTGACTTCTGTTGGACATCACTGAGGTCAGAACTAAAGAGAAAAAAACGTTCAAGTAAGTTTAAGATACAAGTCAGGTCCATATGTACAAAACATATTCAAAATAATGGAATATGTACAGACGGAAAGAAAACTGCAGCCAGGCTATCAAGTCGAACCGAGTATAAATTTAAAAAAAAAAAGACTCTTATTTCCTTGTTGTCCCCATGTAACATCATTGTTGTCATTAACTTGTGTTTCTCTCTCTCAGCAGGTGTCCCTGGCCTGGTGTTACGCTGCTTGTTGTCCCCTCTTTCCTGTCCTCTCAGCCCCCAGCTGGTCCAGGCAGATGGTTCCTGGTTCTGGTTCTGATGGAGGTTTCTTCCTGTTAAAGGGAGTTTTTTCTCCCCACAGTCGCCTCGTGCAGCTCAGGATGGGAGATTGGATCAGAGAGAAGTTTCAGTGCAATCTGTTGGTTTCCTTAGCTGGGAAACTTTTATAGAATCTGACTGCATGAACTAGATCTGATTATTTTACAGTGAATTGGATTCTAATTGGCTTGAATTGGACTGTAACTTTAAAAGACCTTGAAATGACATTTGCTATGATTTGGGGTTTATAAATAAAACTGAGTTTTAGTTTAATTTATTTGAATCAATGCATTAGAGTTTATGTGTCATCAGGTCATGTCATACTCTGTCATTATTGGTTAAACACGAATATTTATACATTAGTCATGTTTGGTTTCAAACTGAGGTTGATTTTCACTTCTGTAAAAATCACATGTAGCTGTACCTCAGACTTCACTGAGTAAAGCCTAATTTATGCTTCAGACGCAAAGCCTCTGACGCTCGGACGCATAGCCTCTGCGAGCGTCAAAATCTTGACCACTCCCCCACGCAGAGGCTCTGCACGCGTTCTCGTACACCTCAAAAAAAATCCTGACTACGCGACAGACGCACGCAGACCACCAACGGAAGTGCGCAGACAAAAGCGGCTGTGATTGGTCCTCGGTGTGCCTTTCCGGTTGTCTGTGTTGTTGTCATTCTCGCTTGGTGTTGGGCGCGCCAACGGGCGTACAGACCACCTACGCTTCCTCCTTCGTCTTTTCGCCAACTCCAATAGCAGAATCCTTTCTTCTTCAAGGTCGAGCAACTCCATATCCATCTCCATAGTATCTTGCAGACGCGCCATTGTTGTTTTGAACAGGATCAGCGTGTCAGCGGAATATATACACTCCCCCTACCGAAGTTCTCACGACTCGAATGGGCTCCCACTAGCGTTTTGGTGGGAAACTGCTATGCGTCACTAGAAATTCTAGGTCGAGGTTGCAGAACCATAACATGAAAAGTGGTTCGCGACCAGAGCAAAACAACACGTCAAGACGATAGACGTAGAACTATAATCTGCCCTTAAAGATGCACTGAAACGAATGTTTATCTATCATTCAAATTAAATTTTTGTCGTTTTCTAAAACCATCAACCCAACTTGAACTAAATTTTCCGGGTATAACTTGTTAAAACGGCCATTTAAAAGTGTGAATTATGTGGCCTTTGGTGCGAAATTGGCCACGTGACCGTGACGTCATAGGGTTGACTCCCTTATTTGCTAGTATGGCTGGCTGTGAAAACAACATACATTTGATGGACTTATATCTCATAAAGGAACCAAAATTCTGATACAAACATCAGCAGGTCGAAAGAACACACCTCTAACATTATGTGGAAAAACTTTCGTTGAATTTAAGCCACACAAATCGATTTAATATCTATACTGTAGAGGCTCTCTGCACCTCCCGTATGGGTAATGGAAATGAAAGTTACCATTTTCAGCACAGGATCGGCGGCACAAAACAGCCATCGCTCCTACTACACGCTGATTATTATTAAGATGTTATCAATCAAATGACACAATAGTGTATGTTTGCTGTGGTAAACTGGAAAAGATTTGAACATGCCGGTTTGGCAGATATGGCATTCTGCTGCGCTGTCTTTGACACGTTGAAACCTAACGAAGGGGCACTTTGAAATCCAGCCACTTAAAAAAAACGTATGTGATAATAACATGGTTTTAATGTAAGCTTAATAAACAATGGCGTGGATTAACGGGTCGGAAATCCTCCAGTGCGCGGCCCCAGTGCGGATCCTCACGGGTCGGCGGCAGGGAGATGGGCACCCGGCCTCAGCACGACCGGCAGCAGCCATCGGTAGGACTGATCCACGGAGCCTCGGCTGTCGTAGCCGGCGCAATCACCGGAGAGACCAGACAGCAATTCTAGCTGGATATGTGTGTAGACCGAAGAGCAAAGCGAGCAGTCCCCTGCTTCCGAACAGCAAACACCGTAACAGGTGCAGCTATCGGCAGGCGGCAGCACGCTGTGATACGAGCCACCGTGCTCTCAGCCAATAGCAGTGGTCGACACTTGCCTCTCAGAAGCGAACAGTAAGCGAACATTATTATATATAAAAAAAAACAAGTCCAGTAATGTCCGATCTGGAAATTTCAGACTCACCTGTCTTCGCGCCCGAGCAGTAGTTCGAGCAGGGACAGTCTCCGTCGGCACACCAGGTCCAGCGATGTCAATAGTTGGAACAGCTTCAGCTAAAAGACGTCTCCTATTCCCAACCATTCCCGCGATCTCCACATTTTTTGTGAAACAGTTGTGATGGAAATGTACGGAGCACAACACGGATGTTGAGGACACTTCAAAATCACGACGATGCCTCCGTACAAACTGTATCCACCGTGCTCTCGTCTTTGCCTTCTCCTTGTCAGCCTCAGTTCCAGTAGTTTTTAGTTTGGGAAACATGTGCAGAGAGATCCCTTCAGTGAAGCTGCTATTTTTGCAACTAACACCATTTGTTCCTCCAGCAACACAATATTTTCTGCCGTGCTGTGATGTCTTAGCCATAGACGCCGCCATTACAGTTAGACTACGAGAACTTCTGTGTCAACCCTATGACGTCACGCATTAAAAAAAGAATTCGCACAAAAAGACAAAATTTGGCTCCTTTTGAGCCCGTTTTAACATGACTTCCCAGATAAATTATTATCCAGACAATATCTCATTTTAATCGCAAGGCTTGGAACCTTTAGAATCAGCAGCAAAAACTGTGAAATTCCAACAATTAAAATTCGTTTCATAAGCACTTTAAGAGGTTAAATCTCTTACATCACTTACAGCCTACAGCTTAAATCGCTAAAATGGAATCTAGATAAAAATACATTTGGGCATAGGGAGCCCAAAACACCAGATTCACAACAAATGAATTTGGTCTCTATGATAATGTAAAAAACTGTAGAAATTCCAGAGCTTTGCATCCCCCTAATACACCAGCTGTAACAGCTCCTCCAACACATTCTCACTCCCTACACTGAAGCGTCTGACCGTGCATCAGCATGTGGTGAGCTGAAGGGCCAGGTGAGCTCTCAGTGATCTCTAAACAACCAGAGGGACCTCAGCTCTGTGCAGCAGAGAGGTTGGACCAACTCGAACGGGCCTTAGAAAACAGAGATGAATATAAAAACTTAATAATAAAGAGGAGACAGCTCCCTGAATCTGTACATGACTCATAACAGTTTTACCATAACTGTGTTATTGCTGAATGAAACCATCTATTTGTTGTTCACACTTCTGTAAAAAATGAGTTTATTTCTGTTAAAAGCCTTTAAGTTTCTGGTCTGACCTGACCTCTGTATTTCCAACCTAAACTCAGTCGTTATCAGCTATGAACACAGAAAGCAGAAGTTACTTACAGAGCAGACATCGCAGCGATGTTTCCTTCATCGTCCCTCTCAGTGATATGACCCGTTTTCTCTTTTCTTGTTGCTTTACATCAAGTGAAGCCCCTCCCTCTTCCTCTGTGTACTTTTTCTCTCTTCAGCTTTGCACAGTTTCTGTGATGATGCACAGCCTGAATTACTCAGCCATGTTTTCATCCCAGTCAGTTGTTTCTGTATCCTGATCTCACTCCATTATAAATACATATATCAGTATTTGTTTTCCATGAACAGTATGATCTATGAAAGCTGCTACACAAACAAGCCAAGGCCAGAAGGTATGGAAGGTATGAAATACCCAAAATATGAATGAACATGTGTGACCAATGTACTGTGTACTGTATGGAATTCATGCAGCCATTTCTATTCAGGATTTTGAGCTTAACTTAGCACTTATCTTCCATTTATACATGAACTTATGTACTGTAACGTTTCAATACTGCGAGACATTTCTTGGTTTGTCTGAAAAGGATCCTTCTCAGCGGAAACTGTTCACGCTGCTAACGACAGTCTGTAAATCCAGAGTTTTCACCTGACCTGTGGAGGGATATTTACTCTTAAGTAGTATAAATGCAACATCCCTTCTACCCTTCCTGTCTTTAAACAACTGTCCTCTTACCTTTGAACTGTTTGTACATGAAATGTGCTAAATATAAATTTGATTTGATTTGATTTGATAACAAGACGACTTCATGCAGGAAAAGTTCTCCAATCGGACGAGTCTTCTCCTGTGACGTCAGCAGACAGCGAAGGCTTGGTTTGGGCCTTTGTTGCTTCGTCTCAGGTCATTCGGGACACTGTATGAACTTACCTGCCAGAGTGATGAGCGCAGACAGGTGGAGCAGGGGGCGGAGCAGGGGGCGGAGCAGGGGGCGGAGCAGGGGGCGGAGCATGTTGGAGGGCGCAGTCAGCTGACGCAGAGCTGGAGGACACAGATGGAAATGATTGATTGGACAGAAGGTCGTCCACAACGACCAAAGTGTAATCTAAACACGTAGAACGACCCAAAGTTTAATCTAAACACGTAGAACGACCCAAATTTAATCTAAACACATAGAACGACCCAAATTTAATCTAAACACGTAGAACGATCCAAAGTTTAATCTAAACACGTAGAACGACCCAAAGTTTAATCTAAACACGTAGAACGATCCAAAGTTTAATCTAAACACATAGAACGACCCAAAGTTTAATCTTAACACGTAGAACGACCCAAAGTTTAATCTAAACACGTAGAACGACCCAAATTTTGAAGTTCGACCTGTTCTGAGACATCCCTGAAAATGTTTTTAAAGAACAACAACTATGCAGAAGTTGTTGGAAGGATGCAGCAACTTTAACCTTCCAGAGACTTTCAGCTGGCTCCCTCTCATCACTCGCAGGGATGAGTTCAGGCCGTCAGCGAAAGGTTCTGGTGAGGCGCATCGTGCTGATCTTACCCTCTGACGGAGCATGAGAAGGGGGAAGGCTGCTGTTCTTACCCTCTGACGGAGCATGAGAAGGGGGAAGGCTGCTGTTCTTACCCTCTGACGGAGCATGAGAAGGGGGAAGGCTGCTGTTCTTACCCTCTGACGGAGCATGAGAAGGGGGAAGGCTGCTGTTCTTACCCTCTGACGGAGCATGAGAAGGGGAAGGCTGCTTTTCTTACCCTCTGACGGAGCATGAGAAGGGGAAGGCTGCTGTTCTGGAAGCTCGTTGGCGACTGCAGACGTTGGACTGATCTGTGGCAGGAGGCTGCTGTTCTGGAAGCTCGTTGGCGACTGCAGACGTTGGACTGATCTGTGGCAGGAGGCTGCTGTGTGTGTGCTTCTCCATCTGCCTCTTTTTACCTCCATCCTCCCTGCAGCAGGAGGTGGAGTCCACAGCGGAGCCACCTGATGGAAACTGAATTTCCTCAGGACATGAAACCTGTGTCACAGCAGCAGGTGTGGCAGATGACAGGGAGCTTATCAACAGAGGGTGTAAATCTACAGAAACGCCACTCGTTCGCTTGCAGATGGTTAAAGGATCGTTATCATGTGTGCTGTGGAATGTAACCGGACAAGAAAACACTGTGAGATGCTCTGCCATCCCTCAGAGTTCACCTGGAGGTCATCAGCTCTGCTCCATCACCTTTTGTCTTTGTGCGCTCGTTGTTCCTGCTCCTTCTCACCCGGAGATCCTCCTACATTTTTATTAATGACTTTACAAATGCCCGTTTGTCACAGTTGATGAGGAATGCCGCTGTTGAAAGGAGTAATTAGCATTTGGGCCCCGAGCAGACCTCCACTGATTTGTAATCATTGAAGTTATTTTAGCCTTAAGCAGTTTCTTTTGTTTTGTGACTGAATGTTACAAATTTCCCCATAACTTAGAGCCTCCACCTATCCTTCAGAGACTTTAGGCATGTGTCCAGGATGGCGAGGGGAGAGACTCTCACACTCAGGGGCGCCTCAGGGCTCCAGGCTGGGACCTCACACTGACAGAAGGTAAAACACTTCAGTTTCTGTCACAAAGCTGCACCTCAACCACACCTCACAGCACTGGTTCCCAAACCTTCCACAGCCACGTACCCCTTCAGACATCTGACCTCCAGCCAGGTACCCCACGGGCGTAAAATTGCGTATGGACGCTATGGACGTGTCCATACCAATATTTGGATACGTTTAAAATGTCCATACCAATTTTGAATGGGAAATTGCACAGCGTTCGGGAAACAAAGTTAATTTTCCCCTTCCGCAGTTCCTTCTCTCAGAGACGGCGTGTCATTGGTGGGGACAGCCTCGCTATCTGTGATTGGCTCACCTTCTGTAGCGCTATGCCTGGCTTGTTGTTGCTAGGTTGGTTGCTAAGCGGTGATAGCGGGAAAACAGCTGACGAGGTGACCGGTCTTTTGTTCGCTGGCTCGGAGTCATCATGTCTGACTCGGGCAGGAAAAGAAAACCACCAGGACAGGTTGGATAGCATTAGCATAAAATAAATTAAAAAACAGATAAAACAGCAGTTTGTCTGCGTCAATGACCGGCGGCGCCGTGCATTTGGCTCATTCATACAAGATTTGGCTAGTTAATAGGCTCAAAGCTACAAACTTAATAGTTTTTCAGGAAAAAGTGTTTTTCATGTGACAGTTTATGTCTTTATTTTTAATAAATGTTTGCTGGACCTTAATCTTTTGACTGCTGGTGTTTTATTTTTGTGGGAACTGTGCAGAGCTAATAAATGCTTGTTGCTAATGCTAAGTAGTCATCCGCCTACATTTCTCCAAAATTTGTACATTTCCACTTTTATTGTTCAAACTTTTCACACTTATCTTTGCAGTGTGCACTTTCAAAACTTCATCAGTTAATATTTTATACAAAAAGCACCCAAACTCATCAACTTACAGATGCTGAACTTTCAGAAACACATGTAATAATAAAACATCTTACTGTGGCAGTGTCTGCCTGGGCCTGTGATGATGTTGAAGTCACCAGAAACTTGAGTGACTTACATAAAAAAATCAATTCAGATGGGATTTGCCATTTTTCACCCCAGAATTGGTTAAAATGCAGGAAATTGCATCTAAGAAATACAAAATGTTATGGGGGAGGACCCCCAGACCCCCCACACAAATGAGGTGCCCCTCAACCTGAGGTGGGGGTGGAGTGGCAAATTATGTCCCCACTAATGTCAACACCATTATTACGCCCTTGATGTACCCCCTACTCTGTAAACCCCCCCCCCCGCCACCACCACACACACAGCATATAACACATCAGAAATCACTTAAACTATTATTTTATTATTCACCAAATAGGTACATTTCTACCATTTTCAGTGAGCAACACCAGTTCACTTTTGAAAAAAATAATCTACCAAACATTTCTGCATTTCTAGAACATATTCAGTTATAAATCCCTTTAATGAGAAGGGTGAGCCTGACAGGACGCGCATAAGTCTGCAATATTGGGCTGAATTTCAGAAAGTCTGAGTCTTAAATCATCCTCCACACAACGTCTCGCTCTCCATTTTGTTTTCATAATTGTTGGGGCTGAGAATCCACTCTCACATGAGTACGTGGTGGCACATTTTCGCTTTTTTGACGAGGTTGTTAGCTTGGCCCGCCACAGGCGCAACGCTAGCATACCGGTCAAAGGTGGACGTTGAAGGTGCAGAATAACGTGGAAGGTGCACCTTTGACTGTGGGCTGACTTGTGGTAGCAGTTGATGTCCCTCTGGAAGGGAAATTTATCCTTTTTAGCCATTTAGCCATTTTTGGCGGTTAGCCTCGGGGCTAGCCTTTCGGCACTGCGATTAATTCCCTGACCACTAGAGGATAGCCTTTCTATGCATGGCAGTATCTTGTGTTTTTGGCACTGTGAACAGGTACTCCAGTATATGCCAGTTTAAAAATGTAATCAGCCTCTTTGCAAACCATGTTTTTATGCATTTTTTCGTGTACCCCCTACCTCACGTTGCGTACCCCTGGGGGTACGCGTACCACAGTTTGGGAACCACACCTTACAGCATCTCGTTGGGACGGGAGGCCATGAGACGGGAAACTTTATCATTAACTAGGTGAATGTGATTTTATGCTAAAGTTTTAATCAACATTTAAATGAATCAAACAAAATCAGTTTTGTAAATGAGCTCAGTTGAATTCAACTCAACAACACTCATTAATCCCTGAAGGTAAATTATATCCCTGCAGGATTAGTTATGATTAAAGATCAGCTGCTGTTACAGAGAACTAAATAAAATGTAATCAGCTGAAGTGTAGCAGAGAGGAAGGTGTGGTAGAAACCTTCAGAGGTCTCCATCAGTGGGCTGGGCTGTTGTTTCTGTAGCCTAGCAACAGCTCAGCTGATGATGTCACACACAGCGAAGAAATGCTTTAAACTTCCTCCTCCTTTTCCTCCAGTTTCTTCCTGCTCTTCATCCCAGACGTCTCCTCTTCAGCTCATCCAGATTTGGGGTATTTTTCCAGCCATTTCTTGGGCTTTTGTGAAGCTCAGTCAGCTGCACCAACAGGTGAACAACTTTCCCGTTGCTACGGTTACGCATCATAACAGCTGTGAAAACCTACCAGAGTGACCAGCAGAGGTCCTTCCAGCAGCATCCACACCAGCTCAGAAACATGTTTCAGAAGTCTCTGTTTTCACAGAGAAAATCTGAAGAAGATGCAAAGAATTCTGGGATAATGGTGCTGACCTGGTTCGGTTCCACCTGAACCCAAAACATTTCATCCAATATGTATCATCAATCTACATTTATTAATAACTAAAGCTGACACATGAGTTTATTATTTTATTTTTTGAACTAGAATTATATTACGGTGGAATTCTGCAGTTAAAGAAAGAGGAAAACCTCCATTTAACCAGGAGTTACAGCAGATTAAATCTATAAGTTAGTGTAAATAACTGGAGAAGCAGCATTTAGCTGTTATGCTGCAAACAAGTGGAACAAACTGCCAGAGGAGATTAAACTTTCACCAAATGGAGACATTTTTAAATCCAGGTTAAAAACATTTCTGTTCTCATGTGTCTATGCATGAAATCTGCACGATATCTTTTAACTTATCCAGATTGAATCTTGTTTTTAAATTCATTTTAATTATTTTATTTGTTTCTCTTTATATTCTTTTATGTATTTTTAATGCTTCTTCCACTCCCTGCTGCAATGCTTTTATTTTATGTAAAGCACTTTGAACTGTTTGTACATGAAATGTGCTATAGAAATAAATTTGATTTGATTTGATTTGACTCAATGAGAAATCCCCAGTGAGACGACGCTGCCACCAGGAGGTCAGATTGGAACATTACTATTGTTTGGATCCAGCACTGCGTTCTTCAACAACCTTCAGTTTTACAGATCATTACGGAGGTGGAAAAAGTGAACACACA
Source organism: Odontesthes bonariensis (assembly GCF_027942865.1). Taxonomy (NCBI): domain Eukaryota; kingdom Metazoa; phylum Chordata; class Actinopteri; order Atheriniformes; family Atherinopsidae; genus Odontesthes; species Odontesthes bonariensis. The sequence continues at coordinate 1,777,769 of NC_134524.1, forward strand.
AACTCCTGAAAAACACTGAAGCACAGAAGCAGCGCTCAGTGTGCTTTGGCAGCAGGAACCCCAGAAAGACCAAAAATGAACCTTAATGTGTCAGTGACGTGCTCAAATTATTTCTACTGCCCCCAAGTGTCCATTAAATTCTAGTTGAGGTAAACTGCAGGTAAACCAGGGTGATTCTGCACAACCCAAACCTTCAACAACACGCACTCCGGCAGCCGTTTGCCAAACTGTTCACTGCTTTTTAAAGTAAGCGGTGACGTGGTTTTTCCAGTTGCTTCATCCTGACAGGGTATTCGCATCTGTAAATTTGGAAAAAAAAAAAGCTCCAAAAGTTCTACATTTGGAATGAAACCTTCCGCATTTTACCGTGGAACGTCCCGTGGTGAGAAACAGCTGCTGCTCGCTCAACCGGCTCTTTGCCTTGTGTTGGATTTTCTATCACTTCTGAGACCCTCTTCTGTTGGTTTTTATTGATTATTAAAGTTTAAAATCCCGTAGAATAGAGACGTTACAAGTAGTCACTGTCGAAAGCAAAATGTGAACAAATTGTGATGATATTGAATAATATTTGTCAGGGGCGTGGCTACGGGGGGGCTGGGGGGGGGCACTGCCCCCCTGAGAAATGCCCTGTCCATCCAAAGAAAACTGGCCAGAGAAAAGGCCACGCTTTATTATCTCTGTTTGTGTCTTTAATTGATAGAATAAATGCAGGTGATGGTTTTAAAAAAGCATATATCTGCAAAGCTTATAGCTTTATTTATGTTTTTGTTATCGTGCACCCCCCCCCCCCCCCCCCCCTGTAACCTTAACCCCTTGCTGCTGAAAAAAAAAGGTGATTTTTCATATTTTCGGATGTTTTTGTTGTATATAATGATCTGAAATGTAGACTTAATGAAGGTAATAAAAAGCTGGAGTTGGCTGGATGTCTCGCCCCGAGTATCTACTTGAATTTAAACCCTCAATGGAGAATGTGGAGCATGTTAATTAAAAGCTATTGCATCCTAAAGTCCTCTCAGCTTTATTTCTTCTCTTTAGCAGCTACTTGGTGAACACATTTCTTGTGACCCTGATGGCGTTGTAATGACCAAATAAAGTTTTAAAAAATCATACAATGTGTTTTAAAGACTCTGTACCCTCTTTAGAATAATTCCATCCAGATTTGAGCAGTCTAACAGTTGTAGCTTCCATACAGGACCCAGTTTAGTGTGATCAAAATGCAAAAAAATGCAGTGAAATGGCCCTGTTCTGCATTTTCACAAATCAGAAAAAGGTTTCACAAATCCCAAACAAGATTTTAATGAATCTACAGCCTCTTTAGAATAATTCCATCCAGATTTGAGCAGTCTAACTAATGTAGTTTCCATACAGGACCTAGTTTAGGGCGATCAAAATGCAAAAAAATGCAGTGAAATGGCCCTTTATGCCCATCCATTTAAATCGCAAATCGGATGCCAACTTCAGCGTCAGTCCATAAAAGATCTCTGTGTTAATAAACATCTATGTTCTTTTGAATTTCTACAGAAAAAATATGACCTGCCAAAATCCCAGATCACCCTGATCCTGAAGTTGCTCTATTTGGCATATCTAACACTTTAGACAACATGTGGTGTGGTCATAGCCAAGAGATGCATCTGAAAATCTGACTCGCCACCTAAGTTTGAAACCTGGTTGAGGGAGATGGCAGGAATCCTTCACATTAAAAAAATGAGATACGAGATTTCTGGCAATGTACAGAAATGTAATGGTGTATGGAGACCTATGCTGGAGTATTTTAAACTGTAAGTTAACCCCCCCCGAAAAGGGACTACCCTGACAGATGTGATGCGTTTGAGTGGACTTCCAACTCTGACTGTCAAATCAAATCAAATTTATTTATATATCACATTTCATGTACAAACAGTTCAAAGTGCTTTACATAGAATAAAAGCATTGCAGCAGGGAGTGCAAGAAGCATTAAAAATACATAAAATAATATAAAGAGAAACAAATAAAATCATTTAAATGGTTAAAAAATATAAAGAGAAACAAATAAAATCATTTAAATGAATTTAAAACCAGCAACAGTCCAGATAAGTTCAAAGATATCGTGCAGATTTCATGCATAGACACATGAGAACAGAAATGTCTTTAACCTGGATTTAAAAATGTCTCCATTAGGTGAAAGTTTAATCTCCACTGGCAGTTTGTTCCACTTGTTTGCAGCATAACAGCTAAATGCTGCTTCTCCATGTTTAGTCTGGACTCTGGACTGGACCAGCTGACCTGAGTCCTTGGATCTAAGAGCTCTGCTGGCTTTATATTCTCTGAACACATCACAGATGGAAACCATCAGCAGGCTTTTAAAATCTATTCTGTGACTGACTGGAAGCCAGAGTAAAGATTTTAAAGCTGCTGTGATGTGTTCAGATCTCTTAGTCCGGGTTAAAACTCCAGCAGCAGCGTTCTGGATGAGCTGCAGATGTTTAATGCTCTTTGTGGGAAGTCCAGTTAAAAGAGCGTTACAGTGATGGAGTCTGCTGGAGATGAATGCATGGATGAGTTTCTCCTGGAAACCTTTAACTCTGCTGATGTTTCTGAGGTGGTAAAAAGCTGCCTTGGTGACAGCTTTGATGTGGCTGCTGTTGCCGTCCTTCAGCTCACGCATCTCTTTGTCTTCAGGTGCTCAGCAGACATTGACAGCTTCCTCAGAGTTGGACATCAGCTCATGTCCCATCATAGTAAAAAGCTGCCTTGGTGCCAGCTTTGATGTGGCTGCTGAAAGTCAGATCTGAGTCTATCAACACTGCGAGGTTTGTGGTTTGTGTCAGGTCTTATGATTGTTTTTTTTTATTGTATGTGTGTGTATGTATATTGTTTTCTACTTTGAAAAATGACAAAAAATATATATAAAAAAAAAATAATAACTTGAAAATCACCACAGAGGTAGCTGGGGACATGTGGAACAAGAATCTGGTGGAGTTTGCAGAACACAATTTAAACAGATTTTTATGAACCTGCTTTGGGTTTGAACAGGACCGGGTTTCTTTGCTCTGAAACCTGAGAGCAGGATGAAAGGATGTTCTGCACTTTCCTTCAGTCTGTTTTGACTCTGGGTCCTGATGACATCAGAACAGCTGCCGCCTCACCGTGAGTGTGCAGCATGCTAAGTTAGCCGTTAGCTTCTCTTCCCTGCTCTGAACAGCCAATCAGATCAGCTCTCTGACTCCAACACCGACAGCCGATTGGTCGGCCTGGTGTCTGAATGCTTCAGGCTGAATGTTGGAAACAAACCCAGAGAGCTTCCAACACACAGCAGCCATGTTTCACAGATAAAACCTCACAGTGACCTTCAAGCAACGCCGGACCACAGAATCCTAACACGCTTTCTGCTCAGTTTCCAGCCACAGACCGATGCTGCGGTTCTTCTTTGTTTGCTCTGCTCACCGCATCTAAACAGCACAAACTTTCCATCTGAGCTCTTTGTACAAACCCACAGAGCTACACAGGAAAACAAGTAACACCAGAGTTCATTTCATCTATCTGGGCCCCCGAGCGCTGCAGCGGTGGCCGGAAGCCGGGTGGAGGCCGGCAGCCGGGTGGAGGGGTCAGCTCAGCGAAGAGTAGATGACGCCTGGTTGTGGTGGAACGTCTGAAAGCACAAACACACAGTTCTGAGCCTGCTGTGGTCTGCTAATCGTGCTAACAGATTAGCTAACAGATAGCCTGCTGTGGTCTGCTAATCGTGCTAACAGATTAGCTAACAGATAGCCTGACTGTGTTCTGCTAATCGTGCTAACAGATTAGCTAACAGATAGCCTGACTGTGTTCTGCTAATCGTGCTAACAGATTAGCTAACAGACAGCCTGACTGTGTTCTGCTAATCGTGCTAACAGATTAGCTAATAGACAGCCTGACTGTGTTCTGCTAATCGTGCTAACAGATTAGCTAACAGATAGCCTGACTGTGTTCTGCTAATCGTGCTAACAGATTAGCTAACAGATAGCCTGACTGTGTTCTGCTAATCGTGCTAACAGATTAGCTAACAGATAGCCTGACTGTGTTCTGCTAATCGTGCTAACAGATTAGCTAACAGATAGCCTGACTGTGAAACTGTGAAACCTAAAGTGTGACAGACTCGTATCGAAGGCATGTCCTGTTTCTAACTTCAGTTTGGATTAAACCAACTCTGCAAACTGTTCTGTTTGGGTTCTATTAGAAGGTCATCGGGACTCCGCTCCCACCCATCAAAGACATAGCAGACAGGTGCTCAGGCCCCCCCAACCATGGACTCTTCTCCCTGCTGGCACCAGATCAAGTCACTAGGTCACAAGGCTTGGGAGGTATTGGAAAAAAAAGACACCTTATTTCCTTATTGTGAATATCTGTCAAATATCCAATATCAAACCAACTTCACCAGGGTCTGTAGCGGCAGCTGCAGCAGACACATTTGCGGAAAGGTACTGGCTTGATTAAATTCATTCTGGACTCTCTATCCGACCACATGAAGACCTCGGGACACTTCGGTTTGGCTTTAGGGACCCTCTACTCACTACCACGTAAGTGTTATGTTGTTTGGAGCTGTAGAAGAGGTATAAAAATAGCGTTTTGTAGCGGTGACATGATTTGCCCCATTCACTTCCAGGCTAACGACTTTTGGCTAAAAACGGTTAAATCGAAATTCTCAAAACACATCCGAATGACATGATTTTGATGTCAACTCAACGTATGTACTCCCAACATCCCGTAAATTGATCTGAAGTGCATTTTACTCCGAATTATCCCTTTAAAGCAGCTCAAAGACAGCGTCTGAGCAGAGAACTCAGCTGGATTACAGGGACCAGGATCTCCCACAGAGCTCAGAGGCAGCAGGAGGTGCTGAACCTTTCCTCTCTGAACTCATTTAGATGATATCAGGTTAAAGTTGCTGTACCTCGGGTCTTTATTTTGTCTTTACGGCCTCTGATGACGACTTCTCCATAGCTGACGTGGTCAGTCCTCACTGCAGAGTACACAGCAGCTGGATCGGGCTCTGCAGGGTTAAATAAGGAAAGATTAGATTATTATAACAGCTGCAGCACATATATTTACCATGAGGAAGTTATTCTTTCTGTGCAGGGTTAACTAAGGAAAGATTACATTATTATAACAGAGCTGCAGCACATATATTTACCATGAGGAAGTTTTTGTTTCTGTGGAAATTTAGAAGTTTTCTGCACAGGTTTTTTTGTTCTGATATTAAAGACAAACACCTAAATATAGCGGGTGTGAAACAGGAAAAGGACGACCGCAGAGCTGCTCACTTCTGCCCTCAGCCAGCCCCTCGCTGCTGCCAGCCCAGTCAGACCCACAGAGGTGTGAACTCTGACCAGCTTCAGCTCGCTGGAACTGACACGAGGAAGTCGTGGTTTTGTTTTAGCACGTTAGCAATACAGCAGCATTAATCTAAGCTCAGTTAGAGGCTGAAAACATGTGAAGTGTCAGAGTGTCAGAATCAGAAAACATGCACTGCTTTAGGGTTCTGCTGGTGCACTGTACGGACAGGTTTCAGATGAAAGAAGTTAGAAGTGAAGCCTGAAGGAGACAAATCAGCTGTACCTCGGGTCTTCGGTCCGTCTTTACGGTCTCTGAAGACGACTTCTCCATAGCTGACGTGGTCTGTCCTCACTGCAGAGTACACAGCAGCTGGATCGGGCTCTGCAGGGTTAACTAAGGAAAGATTACATTATTATAACAGAGCTGCAGCACATATATTTACCTAATGAAGTTATTCTTTCTGTGCAGGGTTAGATGTGAACAGGACATCACAGCACAGTACCACTAATAATAATATTAATATCAATGTGTGAAGAACAAACTGCTCTTCGTGCAGAGTTCATAAAAATGTATTTCCAAGAATTGTTTTGTTGTTTCCTTTATCAGCAGTGAAACCTGGTCATGTCCACATTTAGTTGACACATTTTCATCAGAAACAGGAAGCTGGACGACCACAGAGCTGTTAGTCTGTTAGCAGAATAACCACAGGCCGAGTCCAGCTCAGCTCTGACTGTCAGGTGCTGAAATACACACCAACGGGGAGCTGTAGACTCCCCAAAAAGAGGAATTTAAATGAAGAAAAGAGAAGACTGGTGAGGAAGATGTGAAGTTATCTGTTCTCTCTGCTGCTATAAGACAAAGACAAACCTTGGGTCTGATTTAAAGTTTGCATTGCTTTTTTTAATGGTTGTGTCCTTTCTAGTTAGTCATTTGCTCTGGAAGCACTTTGGTTTGATGAGGTGTTATTTAAATAAAGTTGAGTTGGACTCACTCAGTGGGGTTACATGGCACTGAAAGGATTGGATTATTGGCTAAATTACAATAAGAACTAGAACATTTCTGAAGAAATTTTGATGGGTGCCAATCTACTGCCCGCCCTATAAAAAAAAGTTTAGTTTAGTTGAAGTTGAGAGTCTCCTGTCACATATAAACTTAGAATGAGGTCTCTGTGATGTCGTATGGCTGAGTTATGAGGCCTCCAAAACAGGGCAGTTTTTGGCATTTTTGGTTCGATGGTTGATTTTCTCAATGAAAGACAGGTCTGTCTTTAGAGAGTCCTGTCCTAAGACAGATCTGCTGTAGACAGCCATGTCATTTTTATCAAGGTCCTGTTTAAAATGCAGCTTTTATGTCATTTTCAAAATGGCCTCGGTAAGTGCTTTTCAATGCATTTTCCCATTGCATTGTGGGTATTTTCAAACTTCCCCTCACTATCAGTTTAAAGGAGAAAAGCAGATCAGATTTATAACATGAAGCTGTTATAACAGGGCAGCCATCTTGGCTCTGCCCTCATAAGCAGTCTCAGAACAGAGCAGGCTAACAAGGCGTTGCCCCGGTAACAGGAGTTAGAACAGAGCAGGCTAATAAGGCGTTGCTATGGAGACGGAACCAGCTGCGGCTCGTCTGTGTTAGACAGAGAGCAAACTGACATATGTGCACACAGTATGGCTTCTTAAAATTAGACTAATTTTGACTGCACTCGACTGTCTCGAACAAACGGTCACTGTTCGAAAAGTAAAAGTCGTATCCGAATAATTTTTGAACCTTCAGCGCCCCAAGAGACGGCAGAAGCCAGCGGTGTGATTTTCATTTGGCTACTCTGTGTGGCTCGTTTTTTATGGCTGTTTTAAAATAATTTTTCACCTGAATTTTATGATTTTAGGCGTTTATAATGGAAATGGAGAGGCGACCTCTGGGCTCAGAGGCAATTTGTAAGAAATCTGTGTGGCAGAGGTCAATGAGGGTGACTTTGTGTGAAAGAGGACAAAAATACCTACGTTTCGAAGTAAAAATAGTTCAAATCGGGCAGATATTTCGGACATGAGAGACATTTGTTTGAGGAATTGGTGCAGTATCAAATTTAGAGTGAGAAACAGAGTGGGAGAGACACCTGAGCCGAGATGTAGTTTTCCTAAAACGTAAACTGCCGTTGTGTCAAAGCTGTATATTGTATCAATAAACCCTTTGGTTCAGTTAAAGCCGAGAGTCTCCTCTCACATATAAACTTTGAATGAGGTCTGTGTTATGCTGTATGGCTGAGTTATAAGGCCTCTAAAATAGACCATTTTGGCCCCCATTATGGCACCCATAATGAGTTGAGCAAGGGTAATTATCGCCATTGAAGTGTATGGACTCAGACAAAATGGAGCCCCAGGCACATGAAGAAGGCCGAATCAGGTTCATTTGGGTTCGCAGCTGCATAAGTTCATGGGGTGCATAATTGTTGCGCGCGCCTCCGTGTAAGACACGGAGATAGACTGAGAAATAAACACTGAACATGACCAAATAAGGATAGATTTGAAAGGAGACATCCTTAAGTTAGACCATATCTCTTGGCTAAACGCCTGGACCAAGACAGTGGTCTTGAACGAGGCGCTCTTAAAAGTAGGGGCTTTTCTCTCCAGAGGGAGAGAGGGTTTTTCATCTGGCTAATTGACACATACTTTCTCCAGGAAGATGCATCTTTTCTGTAAATTTGAGACGGACCTGACGACAGAAATAAAGATTTCTTTGTTTGACTAAGTCCGTGTCAGCAGACTTCTTCACCACTCATCTCCACATCGGCTCGGCGACCTTCTCTCATATTCACTACACCATCTTTCTCCAATGCCTGAGTTTGTTGTTGTTGTTGGTGGTGAAGAGGTCAACAGGAAGTGGCTCTATTAGCAACAGCTGGAATGGGTACAGCGCCACCTATCATACCGGGGTATGACACGCTTTGTGCCTCTGATCCCATTCATTCACCGCCATATGTCCAAGGAGAATTACCCTTGCTCAAATAAGGAGCATAACCCAACTACAGCTGTAATCTTATTAATCTCCCCATGTAGATCCACTGAGTGAAGCACACAAAGAACAGCGTTACCTCTGTTTTTTCTGTTCTGCTGCTGTGGATGAGTTAATGTTTTCAGGTCGCTGTATGTGACGTCTTCTTCTGTTCCTCCAACGTCAGCTGAAAGGAAGCAAAGCGAGTTAAATGTTTCTGTGATGCATCATAGCTTTGTTCAGTGCAGGTATTCTTAAGATGCTGTCAGGAAAAGATCAGTGATGGATCACCAACCGCTCTGTCTCACCTTCAGCTTTCCTGTGGACACATCGTCTCACCAGTAGAACCAGTAGAACCAGTAACAGCAGGAAGACCCCAACACAGGCAGCCAATAACACCACATAGGGAAGAGGAAGATGAGATGTGGAACCATGAGTGATTGAAGATGATGGAGGAGAAGAGGTGGTGGGTTTCTCTAGAAGGCAGCAAATATAATTGTCAAACATGAACTTTAAAATGTTCTGAACTCTAAAGACTCACCTGAGTAACCCTCACCTGTGACAGAGATCCAGCTGGGTGGAGACTCTCCATGACCGCTGATGTTACACCTGTAGAGGCCTTCATCAGAGCTGGTAACATGGAGGAGGGTCATGTGACCTGTAGGCTCCGCCCTGATGAGGGAGCCATCTTTATAGAAAGCAGCTGGGGGGTTGGAGGGAGGGGTCTTTGTTTGACAGCTCAGAGTGACGTCACCTCCCTCCATCACAGGGAGGACAGGACTCTGCAGGATCACTGATCCACCTCAACACAGAGACAAACTACAGCATTTCATCCATTTCCACACAGCTTCATCAGCACTAACTCCACAGTCTGATCTTACCAGAGACAGTGAGGCTGATGCTGTTACTGGCTGCTCCCTCTCTGGGCTCACACCAGTAAACTCCACTGTCTGATAGGAACATGTAGCTGATGTTACAGGAGGAATTGGCTGCTTCTCCCCAGTCATCACACTGAGTCCTGGTTTCTCTGCTTGTGTTCCTCCTCAGAGTCCATCCAGCAGAGCTGTGGTCCTCCTCACAGCTCAGAGACACAGAGTCTCCTTTAAAGAATTGAGAGCTGCTGGGACTCACAGTCAGACCAGCTGTGAGCGGTGAAATGACAAAGCACGTTACTGCACTGATGTTTTTGTTATTTTCCAAAAAAAGAACAACCAGAAGCACCACCACTCCACTTGCCAAAGTGTCTTTGGTGGGGCACTGAACAAGCCTTTGTCCCCAGTGTATTTCTCATCTGTTTGTATTAAAACATCATTATTTAAATGTTGGACGTACAGTTTTTTAATCTAATGCTGTAAAGACGGCTTATGTGACTGATATGAACGCCATTAATCTATATTTTATAAAATCTTGGTGAAATGCAGCACAGATGCCTGTAAATCAGAGACATAAACCTCTAAAGACTTAATGTTTCTTACATTCTTTGTTTCAACAGTTTCACAGTAAAGTTCCTAATTGAAAGACTGTAGTGGTTGAATCATCAAACAAACTGTTCTAGTTTACTGACCTTGACTTCTGTTGGACATCACTGAGGTCAGAACTAAAGGGAAGAAACATTCGAGTTAGTTTAACGTACAAGTCAAGTCCATATGTACAAAAAATATCTAAAATAATGAAATATGTATAGATAGAAACAAAACTGCAGCCTGGCTATCAGGTCGAACTTGGTAGGAAATTAGGATTTGATGAGAAAAAAAAACCTTATTTGTATGTTGCGTCTGTTGTCCTCAGAAATGAACGTTACGTGAACAGAAGCTGTAATGTGAAGGTGACTAGTAGGGGGGCGTTTTCTGTGTTTTCATGGACAATTTCTCTCCTTGGCAGAACGAGTGAGACACGCTTATAGTTAGGGATGGCTCAGGTGACCCTGAAACATCCCATAGTTCATAGCTCCGATGATGCACCTCTCTTCCCTCTGCTCTCTTTCCTCTCCATGTGACATTTTTATTGTTATTAACTTGTGTTTCTCTCTCTCAGCAGGTGTCCCTGGCCTGGTGTTACGCTGCTTCTTGTCCCCTCTTTCCTGTCCTCTCAGCCCCCAGCTGGTCCAGGCAGATGGTTCCTGGTTCTGGTTCTGATGGAGGTTTTCTTCCTGTTCAAAGGGAGTTTTTTCTCTCCACAGTCGCCTCGTGCAGCTCAGGACGGGGGATTGGATCAGAGAGAAGTTTCAGTTAATCTGTAGGTTTCCTGAGCTGGGAAACTTTATAAAATTTGATTTTGTGCACCGTCAACACAGTGTATGGTGAGGGCGGGGCTCTGCTGATCTCAACTAGGGACGTCGTGAGTCGGTGGGGGGAATAATTTGAGGCCTCCTCAATCCTACCGACACGCCTTCAGATGAGGAAGCAGAGTTGGGGAGCTCGGACGTGGGGCCTCCCATTTCTGGGGCTGAGGTGGTTAAAAAACTCCTCGGTGGCAAGGCCCCGGGGGCGGATGAGGTCCGTCCTGAGTTCCTCAAGGCTCTGGAAGTGGTGGGGCTGTCTTGGTTGACACGCCTCTGCAGCATCGCGTGGACATCGGGGGCTGTGCGTCTGGACTGGCAGATCGGGGTGGTGGTCCCCCTCTTTAAAAAGGGGGACCGGAGGGTGTGTTCCAACTATAGGGGGATCACACTCCTCAGACTCCCTGGTAAGGCGTTCCCAGGCCAGCTGAGAGACATAGTCTCTCCAACGTGTCCTGGGTCTTCCCCGGGGCCTCCTCCCAGTGGGACGGGCCCGGAACACCTCACCGGGGAGGATGTTGCAGAGGCGTGTCAACCAAGACAGCCCTACCACATCCAGAGCCTTGAGAAACTCGGGACGAACCTCATCCACCCCCGGGGCCGTGCCACCGAGGAGTTTTTTGACCACCCCTGCACCTCAGCCCCAGAGATGGGAGGTCCCACGTCCGAGCTCGACAGGCACCGACCACTTTACGGCCACAGCTCCGGTCGGCCGCCTCAACAATGGAGGCACGGAACATGGCCCATTCGGGCTCAATGTCCCCCACCTCCCTTGGGACATGGCTGAAGCTCTGCCGGAGGTGGGAGTTGAAACTCCTCCTTACAGGGGATTCTGCCAGCCGTTTCCAACAGACTCTCACAATACGTTTGGGCCTGCCAGGTCTGACCGGCCTCCTCCCCCACCAGCGGAGCCAACTCACCACCAGGTGGTGATCAGTTGACAGCTCCGCCCCTCTCTTCACCCGAGTGTCCAGGACATACGGCCGCAAGTCCGACGATACAACTACAAAGTCGATCATCGAGCTGCGGCCTAGGGTGTCCTGGTGCCAAGTGCACGTATGGACACCCTTATGCCTGAACATGGTGTTCGTTATGGACAGTCCGTGACGAGCACAGAAGTCCAACAACAAAACACCACTCTGATTCAGATCGGGGGGGCCGTTTCTCCCAATCATGCCCCTCCAGGTCTCACTGTCATTGCCCACGTGAGCATTGAAGTCCCCCAGCAGGACGAGGGAGTCTCCCGGAGGAGCACTCTCTAGTGCCTCCTCCAGGGACTCCAAAAAGGGTGGGTACTCTGAACTGCCGTTCGGTGCATAAGCACAAACAACAGTCAGGACCCGTCCCCCCACCCTAAGGCGGAGGGAGGCTACCCTCTCGTCTACCGGGGTGAACCCCAATGTACAGGCGCACAGCCGGGGGGCAATAAGTATGCCCACACCTGCTCTACGCCTCTCACCGCGGGCAACTCCAGAGTGGAAGAGAGTCCAACCCCTCTCCTGGTTCCGGAGCCCAAGCCATGCATCGAGGTGAGTCCGACTCTATCCAGCCGTAACCGCTCAGCCTCGTGCACCAGCAGAGAGGTGACGTTCCACGTCCCAAGAGCCAGCTTCAGTAGCCGAGGATCAGACCGCCAAGGTCCCTGCCTTCGGCTGCCGCCCAGCTCACAATGCACCCGATTTTCTAATGCATTGACTCAGTAAAAATACAATGAGATAAAAGGAAAAAAACTATTTGGTCATTTAAATGGAATCTAGAAAAAAAAAATACATTTGGGTATAGGGAGCCCAAAACACCAGATTCACAACAAATGAATTTGGTCTCTATGATAATGTAAAAAACTGTAGAAATTCCAGAGCTTTGCATCCCCCTAATACACCAGCTGTAACAGCTCCTCCAACACATTCTCACTCCCTACGCTGAAGCGTCTGACCGTGCATCAGCATGTGGTGAGCTGAAGGGCCAGGTGAGCTCTCAGTGATCTCTAAACAACCAGAGGGACCTCAGCTCTGTGCAGCAGAGAGGTTGGACCAACTCGAACGGGCCTTAGAAAACAGAGATGAATATAAAAACTTAATAATAAAGAGGAGACAGCTCCCTGAATCTGTACATGACTCATAACAGTTTTACCATAACTGTGTTATTGCTGAATGAAACCATCTATTTGTTGTTCACACTTCTGTAAAAATGAGTTTATTTCTGTTAAAACCCTTTAAGTTTCTGGTCTGACCTGACCTCTGTATTTCCAACCTAAACTCAGTCGTTATCAGCTATGAACACAGAAAGCAGAAGTTACTTACAGAGCAGACATCGCAGCGATGTTTCCTTCATCGTCCCTCTCAGTGATATGACCCGTTTTCTCTTTTCTTGTTGCTTTACATCAAGTGAAGCCCCTCCCTCTTCCTCTGTGTACTTTTTCTCTCTTCAGCTTTGCACAGTTTCTGTGATGATGCACAGCCTGAATTACTCAGCCATGTATTCATCCCAGTCCCCCACATCCCAGTCAGTTGTTTCTGTATCCTGATCTCACTCCATTATAAATACATATATCAGTATTTGTTTTCCATGAACAGTATGATCTATGAAAGTTGCTACACAAACAAGCCAAGGCCAGAAGGTATGGAAGGTATGAAATGCCCAAAACATGAATGAACATGTGTCATCAGCCCCAAGATCCATCCCTTGAGGGGGGGGGCTCTGTCATTGCCGGATGTCTGGCCGCCCCCCATACCGCCTCCGGCTGCCACGTCGCTGGAAGTCTGCCCAGTTAGTTCATATAGAAGTCTACCAGTTAGCTGGAGCTAGTGGCGGAGCATGGATGTGAAGCGGAAAGTGCGGGTGAAAGACGAGCTGAGCGGAGACGAGGAGGAAGACGGCACCTACAGATGGTCGGCGGATGCGGTCAGTGACTTCACGAGGGCTGCACAGGAGGCGAGAGACCGTGTAAGGGAGGCCGTGGTGGAAATGGCTAACGGGCTGACCCCCACAACGGCGGTCCGCGCCACTTCTTCCCACGCCAGAGGCGGTCTGCGGGTTACTGATGTAAGTGGCCGCAACTGCGCTCAGACTCCGTTGGTTGTCTCGTTGGTGAAGACACCCAGGTACGCTGGTAGGGCAGACTGGGAAGCTTTCCTGGCCCAGTTCGAGCTGTTGGCTCAGGCTGAGGGGTGGTATGTAGAAAAGAAAGCCCTGCAGCTGGCTCTGAGCCTCACCGATGATGCGTTGTCCTGTCTTCTGCTGCTGAGCCCTAATGACAGACGTGATTATGGGGCTTTGGTGGGGGCTCTACAGAGATGTTTTGGACAGTGTTTACAACCAGAGCTCCTGCGTAATGAATTGAGTAACCATTACATGTCATTACAGATGACACGCAGACTTCGCCCGGGACCCAGGGTCTGCCTGGGTGTGGCCAGGCAGACCCTGGGTCCCGGGCTGTCTCCTGGGGCACTCTCTGACATTTGGTCAGAGAGTGCCCCAGCTCAGGCAGGTTGCTGGGAAACGGCTCGGGGCCCGCATAGCCAGGGATATGCGGACCCAGATTTCAGCCCCATCTGTACCACTGCAGCTACCCCTCTCGCCACCTCCTGGAGGTGCCCTTCATCACAGCTGGGGAAGCAGGGCACCGCTTTCCCCAGAAGCAGATGACAACTCAGATGATCGTCGCGGTAGGACGTGCCGGTACTGGAGACTCCTTTTATGTTCCTGTGAGCTTTTATGAGGGGCCAGTTGTCACCTTGTTCCCCAAACTTAGTCAGGATGGGCACCCAGGCAGGCTAGCAACCATGGCAGCAGAGACTGTTGTTGTCAACCCTCTCCCCCTGATTTCCTCTGTTGTGTTCCCTTTCCAGAGTGACAGTGGACCCGCTACACCAGACAGGGTTCTATCCACACCGACCCCGCCCTGAGGGGCTCAGGTAGGAAAAGAAAAACTGTAGTTGCCTTGATCCACAGCAGCAGGAACAGTCATGGCAGCTGCTGCTGGAGTTTCGAAACTGTTTTGCCATGAGTGATGGGGAGGTGGGGAGGACTCATCTAGTGCAGCACCTCCATAACGGGTATTACCAGGTGCCCCTCGCCCCTGAGGCCAGACCTAAAACAGCGCTCTGCACTGAGCGGGGCTTATGGCAGTTCAAGGTCCTTTGCTTTGGACTGTGTAACGCGCCTGCCACCTTTGCCAGGCTGATGGACAGGGTGCTAGCTGGGGTGCCTCGTCAGCAGTGTGTGGTCTACCTGGATGACATCCTGGTGCATGACAGTTCCTTTGAGGCTGCCCTGGCGTCCTTGCGGCTGGTACTGTATTGAGTTAGAGCATCTGGCCTGAAGCTGCATCCAGACAAGTGCCACTTCATGCAGCGGGAGGTGTACGTTCTGGGACATAAGGTGGGAGGGGAGGGCATCGGCACCATGAAGGAGAAGATGCAGGCTGTTACCGACTGGCCCACTCCCAATAATCAGAAACAGCTCAAGAGTTTTTTAGGCCTGGTGTCGTACTACCGGAGGTTTGTTCAGGGTTTTGGGGGTGTGTTGTCACAGGTGGGGCCAGAAGGTGAGCGTGTTGTCGCTTATTTCAGCCGGGCATTCAACAAGCATGAGAAGCATTATTGTGTCACCCGCAGGGAGTTGTTGGCAGTGGTATTGTCAATCAGGCACTTCAAGTACTACCTGTGTGGGTTGGAGTTCACAGTGAGGACTGACCACTCTGCCCTGCAGTGGCTAATGACATTCAAAGACCCGGAAGGGCAGGTGGCTAGAGGAGCTCCAGGCCTTTAACTTCAAGGTGGAGCATAGGGCTGGATAGTTGCCTACAGTTGTGTTTGCTGCTCGGTCTACACAGCAGGCAGTGATACGAAGGGAGAGAAAATAGGGCCATGAGATTGTGAGCTCTGACTTTTTCCTGGAGAACCATTTTGTGATGCAAATGTATTACTCTGTTGAACGCATATTGTTCTGAGAAGCAAAACGCTTTATTTTTTAAACCCCAGCCAACTAGCCGGACTACCTTCATCAACACCAAAACGAGGCTGGAACTCTGCTCACAGGACGCAGCAGGGGGTAAGAAGATGTTCAGAAATGATGTTGCTGATATGGGATGTTACACAGCTTCATGTCAGAAGAGGCAAATGTAACAATGGTTAAAGTATAAAATACTACTTGCTTTATGTATAAGTGCAATGGGGAAATTGCGCCCCCTCTTGGTGTGGCTGGTTATATGCAGCGCCAGTCTGTGAAAGCTGCATCAGAGGTGAGTCGCGTTTTTCAGCACGGAGCAAAAAAAACATTAACGATCTATAAAACATATCTTTATGAACTTACACACATTGAGTGTGGTGGGTGCATACTGTATGTGTACTTGACACCAGCTTTTGCACTTTGTTTGTTTAATATAGTAAGACACTCTACATGCTAAAGCTAACCTGCAAACCTGTTATGTTCCCACGCAGGAAATAAAATGTCTGATCGTCCAGAAACTCCTTGTCTTCCTTAAATAAACACAACGCAGAGTCGAGGGGTTATTTGGTCTGCCCTATTACCGCGAAGTGAAGCAAAAATCGGTTACACGAACTATCCCTTTAAGTAAGATGTTAGAGTTGTAATTTGAATAAAGTAGTGCCCTGTGAGATGCCTTAAATGTATTGTGTGTCTCTGAATAATGTTAGAGTGTGATGTTTGCCTTTGTGTGTTGCTGTGATGGACTGGTGACCTGCCAGGTGCAGGGCCGTGCAGAGACCTTTGGAACGGCAGGTGCTCCAGCACTCCCCCTCTGCACGTGCCTGGCCAGGGGTACCCGCCTCTCACCCAATGACCGCTGGGAGAAGCTCATTGAGCTATTGAAGGGCATTGTAGAGGATAGAAAGAGTATGTATGTATGTACTTTGTACAGCTGAACTCATTTGAATCAAATTGGGCATTTTTACAGAAGAATTCACATTTTAATGACAGGCTGCAATCAGTTTTTAGGAAGGCAATAAACTGCTGTTGGTTTTGGTTTGGGGTCCATATGAAAAAATAAATAAATAAATTATGAATTGGGCATTAGGATTGAAGCTTTCAAAGAGACATGCCCTAAGTATAGAAATACAGTGTAAATGACATTTTGCACTACTGCGCTGCGAGATTTGCTAAAATTATTCCACAGATTCAGAACCACTACAGGACGTACGGCCGGAGGACTCATAAGCTTGAGTTCTGGGAGGCTTTGCCCATCATGCCAAGATGATGGTGGAAACACCACACAACAAAATTATCCCAAAAGAAAATTAGTTAGGGAGAGGGATGGTAAAGACCCCTCAGGGAAGCGACGTACTGGTGACCTCTTCTTCCAAGATTAGATCCGGATCAGAATGCTGAACAGACGTTCAGCCAAGAGGAAAACAGAGCATCGACAGGATTGGACCACAAGAGACCACACGACTCGTCATGTGGTCATCATAAAAAATTATATTTGTTCATCTGTTGTATTTCATGTAATCATTAAGATGAGTAATCATTTTGTGGGTATAAATCAACCAATCATCAGTATAACCATTGCCAGTGGGGTGACTCAGCTATTTGGAGCGGGATCTTAGACTTATGAAGGTCTTAACCCTCTCGGAAAGAGTTTCTGTTCCGAGTAAAATTATGGAATAGTCCTGATATAGAAAGTTTAGCTAAAGCATTAGAATTATTTTTACTATTTCCATGCCTGTGCAATGAAGACTTGCTTGCTGCTGTAATTGCAAAGAAGAACAGCTTACACATAAGCTTACATAATAACACATGAAGTCACTTCAAAATGGAGATGGCAGAAATCTCCTATCTGATTGTGGTACATCTCAAAAGGTAAGGGGCTCTTGCAGTTTGGGGGGGCTGCTAAAAACTTGCTACTGCTAATACAGATGTGACACAATACAGAATATTACATTCCTTCCTCAATTATTTAACTGAATTAGTTGAAATGATAAAATCACTTCAAAAGGGGGATTGTAAAAATTGGCTTTGTTCTTAGACATTATAAATTAATTAAGTCTCAGTACTTTTCCATATGACCTAAAGTGATCCAGGAGTAGGAAGACAAAACAATTGGGAAAGCAAGGGCAGATTCACACACACACATTGTTTTGGGCTGATCCAGAGAATATGACGAAGCATGTTGAACCTACTCATGTCCAATCATACTCGGTCCAGTGTGAGTCCAACCTATGAGGCTATAGATACAAATGATAACCGGAAGTCGAGGTTCAGTCTGACGGACTTCCTGCGGGAGCTCTGGTCCACGAGACGTACGAAGGCCTCAGCGGAGTAACAGCTATCGTCAACAACATCCTGGTGTTCGGAAAGACGAGAGAAGAGCACAATGAGAACCTCAGGGCCTTGTTGCAGCGCACGAGAGAGAGAGGGATGCGACTGAACCCGGAAAAGTGCCAGATCTGTGTGCCCGAGGCCAAGTATTTTGGACATACGCTGTCCCGTGAGGGTATCAAACCAGACCCCGCCGAGGTAAAAGCCATCCAAGAGATGCCGCCGCTGAAGAACAAAGCCAAGCTGGAGACCATCCTAGGGATGATTAATTACCTGGCCAGATTCGCACCGCACCTGTCTAGGATAAACTCACCATTACGGCAGCTCCTGCAGCAAGAAAACAAATTTGCATGGGACCAGCAGCATGAGGAGGCGTTCAAGCGAATCAAAGAAGTGATAACGTACCACCCTGTGCTCACATTCTTCGATCCAAACAAGGAGCTGAGGCTCCAGGTCAATGACTCAAAATGCGGCCTGGGAGCAGTCATGCTTCAAGACGAGAGACCTGTGGCGTACGCATCCAAATCACTGAACAGCAAAGAGGAAAACTACACACAAATAGAAAAATAGCTATATGCCGTGCTGTTTGGGTGCAAGCGATTTCACGAATACATGTACGGCAGGGTGTTTGTTGAGTCGGACCACAAGCCGCTGGAAGCCATACTACGCAAACCCCTGGCTGCAGCGCCCCCACGGCTCCAAAGGATGATACTGCAATTACAGAGGTACAACATCCAGATCATTCACCGCTCTGGGAAAGACATACCAGTGGCCGACACCCTGTCACGAAAGTTGTTACAGCACCACGACAGCAGTATAACAGAAGGTTTAGAGGCACAGGTGCACACGCTCGTCATCAACGTCCAAGTGAGTAAGACCAAGCTGCAGGAAATCAGAGAGGCAACAGCCCAAGATGCCCAGCTTACCACACTCAGGAACACCACAAGATCAGGTTGGCCCGACGAAAGGAGGAAGTGTCCACTCAACATCCAAGAATACTGGAACCACAGGAACGAAATCGCTGAAGTCGACGGCATACTGTTTAAAGGTGAGAAAATCATCATCCTTCACACCCTCAGAGCCTACATGATTGCCTGCATACACACCGGTCACGTGGGCATAGAGAAAAGCAAGAGTCGCGCACGTGACATCCTCTTCTGGCCCGGCATGGGGAAGCAAATAGAAGCATCTGTGGCAGAGTGCGACATATGCCAGGAACGACGCAGCTCCAACGCCAAAGAGCCACTCCTTTCGAACGACATACCAGAGAGACCATGGCAGGTTGTGGGAACTGACCTGTTCACATGGAACTCACAAGATTTCATCATCATTGTTGACTACTTCAGTAGATATTTTGAGATGGAGAAACTTGCCAGCTGCACCTCGTCTGCAGTCATCAGGAAGTGCAAGGCGTCATTCGCACGCCACGGCATCCCAGACACGGTGGTCAGCCGTGCTACAGTTCCACCGAGTTCCACTGTTTCGCAGACGAGTGGGACTTTAAGCACGTCAGTTTAAACTTCAGTTTAAGATCTTTCTAACAAGCCCCTGATCGTCTCTGTGGGCAAATGTTAATAACCCTGTGCGTAAAGTGTGAAATGTCTTAATCAGCCTCACCTTTTCCCCGGCGCACTTCTGCACGTTACTGTATGAAAACGTTGTGAGTTACACAAAAACATCGGTATTTAGCTTGGGGGTAATCAGAGTCCCCCACATGAGCTCCCACCACCCCAGAGAGAGCAGTGTCACCCATTGTTGCGCCGACGCTCTGTTCAAACAGAGTCACCCCCCCCCCAACGAAGGTAACGTTCAAACGAAGGTACCTATCTATAAAAATAAAAAAAACACTTACCTGTTGAAAAGGTACTTACCTTGTTACTTACCTGTTGGTTGAATGCAATAACAAACTAACAAACAAAAAAAAATGAAGTTTACATATGTGACATAATGGATGTACTTGATATGTTTTACATCATTCGTCATTTTAACAACTATCGCCCAATCTCTGTCCTTCCATGCTTTTCAGAGATTCTGGAGAAATTGGTTTACAATAGAATGATGATCCATCTGCAGAGGTTTAACATCCTCTACGAACATCAGTATGGATTCAGGAAAAATTATTCAACAGAAATGGCTGTGCTCCAACTAGTTGACAAAATCCACACTGCGTTAAATAACAACGAATATGCTTTGGGAGTTTTTCTTGATTTATCCAAGGCCTTTGACACTGTTAATCATAATATTTTATTATCCAAATTGTTACACTATGGCTTCACTGGAAGCACCTACAAATGGTTTTACAATTATATTCATAATCGACAACAATTTGTTAATATTAATGGATCGACATCTGACAGGGTGACTATAATATGTGGGGTCCCTCAGGGATCTATTTTATATTTTAGGACCACTCTTATTCCTTATTTACATCAACGACCTGACCGCAGCCTTATCCTCCATATTCCCTATACTTTTTGCTGATGATACCAGTTTAGTTGTTTCACATTCTGATTTTTCTGTACTGATGGCCAAAGCAAAGTCTGACTTAGAAAAAATCTTTAAATAGTTTAAAAAAAACAAATTATCTTTAAACTTCAAAAAATCTAATTTTGTATTTTCTTCAAAGAACAAAAAATACTGCAAATCCAACTCCTGTCTCTCCATTGGAAATAATCCCATCTCTCAGGTCTCATCTACACATTTCCTTGGAGTTCTAATCTAGGAAACCTTAAGTTGGAAGACTCACATCCAGTTGGTCTGTAATAAAATATCCAGATCTGTTGGTATCATTGGCAAAATTAAAAGTTTGGTTAATCAGAAGTGCCTACTAACCCTTTATTATAGCCTAATTCATCCTTACCTCATATATTGTAATGTCACCTGGGGAGATACCTATCCCACTCACCTACATAAGCTCTATATCTTGCAAAAAAAATTCTGTAGAATTGCTACCAATAGCAACCAAACAGAACCCTCTGCCCCTCTCTTTAATCAGCTCAATGTTTTATCAATCTTTAAAATAAATATTTATCAAACTTGTATTTTTGCCTATAAAATTATTTATATGCCTGTATCATGTTCCATGCCTTGTAAAGACTTTTTTTTTAATTAATAGTGATGTTCATAAATATAATACTAGACGGGCCAAAGATTTACACCTTCCAATGTTTCATACCAGGCTTTGTCAGTTATCTATTCGATATAAAGGAGCCCAGCTTTGGAACAGTCCAATTAAAATTGCATTCCAGTCCAGCTCTGTTACGGCCACCAAGGCACAACATATTTGGAGGACACGAGACAAGATTGAGGGTACAAAATATATATTTTATTATTAAACTCTCTGGAACTTTAGTTCTTGATTCAGCTCCCAGCTCCTTTTGATTTTCTGTGAAGAAAAAGAGAGTTAACTTCCCTCAGTTTTCCCGTGCCCCAAAAAAAGAAAGAAGGAAAAACACAACCCCAAAAGTATTAACAAAAGTTGGACCTGGTGAGCCGATCAAACATAACAAAACGGTACAGCAGGGGGCCAACCCTATACAGGGCCGTCGAAAGCCCTACTAGTACCTGACTAAAGCAAAAAGGAACCTAATGCAAAAGAAAGATCAGAATCAGAATCAGAAAAAACTTTATTTATCCCCGAAGGGCAATTAGAAGGGCGAAGAGCGGTCCATTAAAGAAGAACAAGAAAATGGAATCATAAAGAAAATAAAACACAGAAGGGGGGTGACAAAAAATAAATAATGAAAAATAAAAATAAAATAAAATAAGAATAGAATATTTAGCAAATAAATAAAATAAGGCGTCGATTATATTAAAATGACAAAGTAATTAAAGTGACAATAAAAAAGAAAGTGACATTGTCGTTAAAGTGTCGAGGTGACATTGTAATTTGCACATCAGATATTGCACTACAGAGTGTACAGAAGATCTAAGTTATAGTTAGAGTCACTGTCTCAGACTTCTTAGAGTTCAAGAGGAGAATAACGCTGGGAACAAAGGTTGCTCTCCTCCTTTGGGTCTTACAGGCCGGACAGCGGAACCTGCGACCAGATGGCAGCTTCTCAAATGCCAGAAACAGAGCATGAGTCGGGTCCATGAGAATTCGACGAGCCAGGCTGCTGGCCTGGTGCTCGTACACTTGTTGTTGTATACTTGTTCAGATGGCGAACAGAAAGTCCAATAATCTTAGAACACACCTTGACGATGTTATGCAGGCGGTTCCTATCCTGTACAGTAACGGAGTGATACCAGCTGCATATGGAGAAAACCAAAACACTCTCAATGAATGAGTAATAGAAAGTCAACAAGATGTTCTGACTGACAGAAAAAGAGTTCAGTTTCCTTAGTAGGTACATCCTCTGGTGACACTTCCTCAGGATCCCTTCTGTGTTGGAAGAGAACCTCAGTTGGCAACCCAGGATGGTTCCCAGATATTTGTATTCCTCAACTGTCTCGACCGGAGAACCGTGGATGATAGTGGGGACAGCCGCCGCCAGTTCCCTTTGGCTGCTGGAGAAGGTCACCACCATGTCCTTAGTTTTGGTGACATTCAGCTCCAGGCAGGAAGAGTCACACCACTCTATGAACTGCTGAAGAGCGGGTCCATGATGGAGGGAGGGGCCGGACAGGAGGGACAGGAGAACTGTATCATCAGCAAACTTAACCATGTGACAGTTGGAGTGTGTTGATCTGCACTCATCGGTGTACAGAATGAAGAGCAGCGGAGATAACACACAGCCTTGTGGGGAGCCAGTGGAGGTGGTGAGGAGATCAGACAGGTTATTATTAATCCGGACACGCTGGGTTCGGTTGGTCAAAAAGTCCAAGATCCAGAGGATGAGCTGACTGCTCATGTTGAAGTTCCGGTGGAGTCTCTCTGCTAGAATATGTGGTTGCATGGTGTTAAAGGCTGAGGAAAAATCTGCAAACAGGAGTCTGGCGGAGGTACTGGGAAGCTCCAGATGTCTGTGAACAGTGTCAATGATGAAGGCTTTGGCATCGTCAACACCTTTGTGCCTTTGATATGCAAATTGGAGCGGGTCGAGTTGTGAATTGGTCAGGGTGAGAATGTGTTGCCTGATAAGCCTCTCCATAGCCTTCATCACCTGGGAGGAGAGGGCCACTGGGCGCAGATCGTTCAGGGCCATGGGGGGGCTTCTCTTTGGAATGGGGACAATTGTTGAGTGTTTCCAACATTTAGGGACAGTTCCTGTGTTGATGGAGAACTGGAACAGTTTCTGGAAGACACTCCCTAACTGGTCCGCACAATGTCTGAGGACCCGGCCACTGACGTTATCGGCTCCAGGTGCGCTATTAGCCTTGGACCTCTTTAAAGCCCTTACAACGTCTGTGGTGAGAAAAGAAATGCAAAGGTCATCAGGTATGAGGTTGGATCTGATATCCTCTAACTGGGAGGAGTTGTTGATCTCAAATCTGGAGAAGAAGGTGTTAAGGTCGTTAGGGAGAGATGCTGGTGTGCTGCCAGGGATGTTAACCGGGTTGTTGCTGATGGAAAGGTTAACAGCCGCCATTCTCTTCAGACCCTGCCAAGCTGAGCGGATGTTTCCATGAGAAAACTTTTCTTCCACTTTGCTCTTGTAGTTCAGCTTGGCAATCTTAATAGCCCTCTTGACCTCTTTATTCACCTCATTTTTCTCCATCTCTGACCCAGAGAAAAAGATCCGTTTCTTCTTATTGATAATGTTTTTTAACTCCTTGGTGACCCAGGGTTTATTGTTAGGAAAGATGGTAATAGTCTTGGAGGGTAGGATGTTTTCCTCACAGAAGTTGATGTATGATGAGACAACATCCACCTGTTCATTTATATCCTCAGAAGAAGAAAGGAGATTGGTCCAGTTAGTAGACTCGAAGCAACCCTGTAGGATAGCTACACTCTTATTAGTCCACTGCTTGATGGTCTTGGTGACCTTCTTAATTTTCCTGATGACTGGGGTGTAAGCAGGAACAAGCAGGATGGTGAAGTGATCAGCAGAGCCGAGGGAGGGAAGAGTGACAGCTCTGTAGGCGTCCGGAACAGAACCGTAGCATCTATCGAGTGTCTTTCCCAGACGAGTGGAGCACTGGATGTATTGTTCAAAGCCTTTCAAAGATTTTCCAGGATTGCAGTGATTAAAATCTCCAAGAATGAATTTGGGGGAATCAGGGGATAAATGTTCAAATTTGTCCAGGGAGCTTTTTATGAGATCAGTTGCTATGGTAGAGTTAGCTTTGGGGTGTATGTAAACCAGGAAGAAGAAAAGTTGAGGGAACTCTCTGGGAAGATAAAAGGGACGAAGAGACAGAACCAGAAGTTCAATATCCGGAGTGCACAGCTCCTCTCTGACATGGACAGTGGAGCACCACCGGGGGTTGATATAAAAACACACACCTCCGCCATGTTGTTTACCGGTGACGTCACTGTCGCGGTCGAGCCTGATGGGGGTGCCAAACCCATCGCTATACAGACCTTTATTGTCATCGCCATGGTTAAGCCAAGTTTCAGTAAACGCCAGAATAGAAGCATTCCTGTACTCATGCAGATAGTTCACATTAGCCTGAAGTTCGTCTGTTTTATTCCTTAGCGAGCGGACATTGGCGAGGATGACTGCCGGCAGTGTCAGCTGTTTACCTGTTGCACGCCGAAGTCGCGCTCTGATGCCTCCCTTCTTTTTCCCCCGTCTGGTCGCCTTATGAAGTCTCTGTTTGGAGTTTAACTGATCCGCCTCGGATGTTCGTTTCTGAATCTCCGCAGGAAGAATGTCAGGGGAGAACAGAGCCGGACTGAGGTTGAGACGCAGCAGCAGCTCCCGCGAGTATGTGATTCTTATTGTCTCCAAGGGTGAAGCAGCAATCGTATAAACCAACATATATAGAGCTGCCAGCGTGTAAATGATTCCGGGAAAATACATTCCGACAGGAAAATATAACAAACCGGAAAAAAAAAGCACACAAAAAAGTAGAAAAAGTAGAAATAAAAAGAAAACCGCTCAGCGCTCCGACCGGTCAACCGCAAGAGCAGTGACCCGGAACCGGAAGAGATCGAAACCAGGACAACCGGTCCCACCAGGCCAAAATCATAACGAGAAAACGAACAAACAAAGACTAACCAAAAATACCGCATGGCAGGCTGGAGACGTCAGCTGCGGCCTACAGCGACTGGACGCGCGCACCGCGTCACGACGCGTTCCCGTTGGTGATGGAGCGAGCGGAAGCGAGTGGAAAGGTGGAAGTCAGTAAGTTGGAAGTGGAATTCCCCGACATGTCCAAACCCCAGCCTATTTATAGGCGGACCAACAGCGCCACAAATTAACGTAAACTAATTAATTACCAAAATAATTACTAATGTGCCCAAAGCACATAACAAGCTCTTTGCAGAATTTCAAACAAAGGCTTCGGTCCGATCTGATGAACCAAACTCTTACCTGACTAAAACCGTTCTATTCGCCCTTCACTATAAGGACTTGACTGAACTGTATGTCTTGGAATGCGTGTAGCCTACAGTTGCATATTTTCATGTTTGCTAGACACCTTCATGCACACGCACACATGCACGCACACACATGCACGCACACATGTACACATAAGCATGCATCACACTAACATATACTCACTTTTAAATTTAGCTCTGTGCTATATTGTATTTCTTCTTGATTTTATGCCTTTTAAGATAGCTTGTTTTGTCTTGTTTATTGTTGTGGCTTGTAATTTTTTTTTGTTTCTATGAGGTGAGATACACTTATAAACCTCTCTGGGTTTTTTTAATCTTAGCTGGACATCTGGGGCCCGTTGTACAAAAGTAGGATTTAGACATCCAGGATGAGTTACTTAGCCAGGTTCAAGGAATCCAAAACATGGCGCCCAGGCTTAGTTGGTTGCACAAAGGCCAAGCCAGGATGAGCAGACACGGATTCATTAAGCCAGGTGAAACCGATCCCGGATAAGTGCTGCACACGGCTTGCTTAAAAAGACCCCACGATCGATCATAGATTCACTGATTCACCATGGCAACAAGGGCGACGTATTTCTCCCCAGCGGAGCAATAACTATTAATGGAAGCATATGAAGAGGTGAAGGAGAAAATAAAACAAAAGGAAATACTGCCACAGTTAAAAAACAAAGGGAGCAAGCGTGGCAAACCATTGCTGACCGCCTGAATGCGTAAGTAGTGCACAAATACACACTCACCACTCCACTGAAACCATCACAATTAGGTTACAATCCAAATAAAATGTTAATTAACATATCCCCACCTTCCTAAAATAATCGCCCAAGTCATATTTTGGCATCAAAGGTGTGGTCCAAAGAATGCTAAGTCATTTATTTAATCTTAGTTTTTATTAAAAATGAATAAGTGTTCTTATGTCAAGCATCCTTTGATACATACTTACTGACTGAAATTATTATTTTATGCTATAATTTAACTTTTGGGGGGAGTTTTTTGTGTTTCCTGAAAAACCTGAAAAAATGACTTATGCGATTATTTTAGGAAGGTGACGATATTTGAAAAGATATTTGTAGCATGACTGGGCCAAAACGGACATGGCAGCAAGTCAAAGTGAAATATAAGAACATCCTGCAGAATGGTAAGTCCCCTGACAAATACTTAACAAGTGTACTTTTTATTAAGAATGTGCCTGCCCACACATTGCCTGTACTGTGCATTAATTGGTTTAACATCTTATCATTTCAGATGGTCTGCAATGCTGACTATTTGTTCAGTAATGTTGTGGCAAAGTGGCCCGGCTCGGTCCACGACTGTTTCGGAACTCGGAGATCTATGAGCGCCTATCACAAGGTGAGCCACAGAACCTCTATTGATAACCACTTTTAACATCATGGCTGTGTTAAGAATGTCACTACTTATGAGGTTGTGATGGTAACATTTTGTATTCACAGGTGAATTCCTGGGTGTATTGCTGGGTGACAGAGGGTACGCCTGCCAGCCTTTTCTGCTCACTCCATTTGCGGACCCTCTGGAGGCACAACTGGCATAAAACCATGCCCATGCCAGAACAAGGGCCCAGATAGAAATGACATTTGGCCTACTGAAGGCACGCTTTCAGTGTCTGACCCACCTGAGAGTCAGCCCAGACAGGGCATGTGATATCACTGTGGCCTGTGCTGTCCTCCACAATGTGGCCTGCCTGAGAAAGGAGAGGGCCCCCAGAGTGCCAGCTCTCATGGACTGGGACAATCCTGCCATCTTCCCGGATGACGACTGTGGTCGGCTGGTCAGAGACCAATATGTGTTAAATTATTTTAATTAATATGCATGTTGATTTAAGTTGGGCCTGCAATGGCAGAGGAATTTTTGTTAGGTTTTTGTGCTGTATAGGCAAGGCAATTTTATTTGTGTAGCCCATTTTTACAAACCGTTTGTCTCAAACTGCATGCTTTGATTCTGTGCTTTTTGTCTTGTAGAGCACTGTGTGACTTCAGTTTTGAAAGGAGCTGATGGTTTACTTGCTTTGATTCATCCTTGTTCAATAAAGGAACATCATGGTACTCTCTAATGTGTATTTATATTTATATGGTGATGTACTTTATGTGTAGTCTGTGGGAAACTAAATTATCTAGTGGTTCATCTAAAATCATCAGTTATCTAAAATGATTTCAATTAATGATCACATGTTTCAAAAATGATAGTGGGTAAAGTTAAATGTTTTAACAATATGTTCTAGGCAGTGGAATAAATATTGGTTTCCATTTGTGGCGACCGCTGACTGAGATAAGGAATGAGATTAAATAGATCCTGGAACTTAGCCTGGTCTGGAGCAGGCTAGCTTCACAGAATAAATCTCCATGGTAACTTAGGTCTGAACATATCCCACTTCCCTTATCCTACTTTTGTGCAACTGGATCACGGATAAGTTGAGCCAGGATAGCCAACATATCCCGGCTTAATCCCTTATCCTACTTTTGTGCAACGGGCCCCAGATTTGCTGTATTTTAGCTGTTTGTTTGTTATATTTGTGCAAATAAATAAATAAAAATCAAATCATTCTGCGCTTACCTCATTTGTGTTGGATACACTGCTACAAAACACTATATCCATGTTGATGACCAAAGAATGTGAAGGTAATTGTCCAGAGTTACAAAGATTGTCGCACTTGTTTAAATGCACTTACAAATACATGTTCCCTGTGTGTTAAGTGAATAACCCTGTTTTTTGTTAAGGGAGATGTAACATTCCGGCCACTGGGGTCACCGTAGGTGCGTGACAACTCACGCGAGAATGTTGAGTGATATGTGATTCAAGATGGCGGAATAAACAAAACACACGCAAGCTAGTGTCAGCGGTTTATTAAATAATAAAACTTAGTGCCAGAGGGCACAAGTCTAACACATTTCACAACAACAGTGCTTTCTCTGACCATGTGGGAATAACGTCGCGTGTGTTATTATGTCGGTTCAACCCAGAGTTGCGACAGGCTTTGATGTCGCCGTAAGGGCCGTCACGTGGCCCATGTGAGCCTCCGTAGCTCCAGACGTCACAGCGCTGTCAGTCAGCTTGAACGGGTCTTAGCGGGACGGAGCACAAAAACTACAACTTTAACTTTTACCATGCAATTTTCTGTAAATATTGACCCATAAAGTGCATTGATCACTTCACTGAGGAAGTATTTTATCAACGTTTTTCTTCTTTGGAGCGGCAGAGCCACATTTCTCAGCGCTTTAAATGGTAGAGGGTGCCCCTACCTCGTCCTCCTTCATACTGAATCATGCCAGCGGTCCAGCTTACCTTCAGATCTACATCCTCCAACAGAGCATGATATCACTGTCTGTTCCTCCTGTTGTCCCAAACACTCCATCTGTAGAAGATGTCCTTCAGTCTGTCTGTTCTCTCTGGTGTCAGATGGAAAATGAGCTGAATGGCAAAGCTGGGCTGAAGAACTGATTTTAAAGAAGCTTTAAATGACTTGGAGGGAAATATGTGGCTGTAGATGCTTTGACTGATGAGCCGGGATCACTTCTTCTTTTCTGTAGAAGACCTAATTATTCTGTAGATCTCATGTGAACTGAATACATGTGAAACAAACATCTATAACCCTGTTTATTGGGCTTCAAGCCAGAAAACTATTGTAAAATATGAACTAATTGATTCAAATATGGCCCTGTGATGGACTGGCAGCCTGTCCAGGGTGTACCCCGCCTCTAGCCTGATGACCGCTGGGATAGGCTCCGGGCCCCCCCGCGACCCGACCGACGGATTCAGCGGGTATAATGGATGGATTAAAATATGAATTTGATCACTTTTTTCTGGTTAAAACCATATTATTGACAAAATAAATGTGTCAGATGTGCAAAAAAAACAAACAGATTTAAACAAAACATTTTATTATAAAATGTCATCATGGAAAATGTAAAATAAGCCTTAATAAAGAAGTCATTTTACTGCTATTCATACTGTTGGGTAGATTAATCTGCAACAGTGAACTGTATTTGATTAAATTGAAGCGTTTGGACATTGTAGAAAAGTTCTGAAGTCCTAATGAGGGTTGATCCATGGCAGCAGCGACCAGCACATCTGCTGACCTCCCTGACAACAACAGATAAATTCATACATTCATCATCACAGTTTAAAATGCTGTTGTTTTATTAACTTACCAGTAATTGTTCTTGACGAGTAATTGAGGTTTAACGGAGCTGCGTCTCTTGTTTGGAACTCTGGCGTCTCCATGACCCACGTGACTTCCGCATTCCTTTCTTTCTATAGAAGTCTGTGGGAGTGTCGCCACTCTCTCTCTCACCATTCTGCTCTGGGTTTGATGCTGAGATGAACAGGGCGGGACGGCTTTAAGGGTTTTGCTGTTTGCTGTTTTGCTTCTGGCAGACCATAGACATAATATAGGTAGACGCCCCTTTCGCCTCTGGGTCGCCTTAAATGTCGCCGCCATCTTGCTAGGAAGTCATTTGTATCGCAAGCCCTAAGCTGCCTACGTCCTACTCAGCATGGGGATGCTCTTCCATCAGAACGCTAGAATCAAGATCGCGAGGAATTACCTTTCACAAGTAAGACTGAACAATTGTTTGTATTCCTATTTTGCCATTAAAAAAGTATGTTATGTTTCATAAAGTATGTATTATGTTGAGAGCTAATAACAGTTAGGTGCCACTAGAATCAGACTAACGTGAAATGGACATAGAGAGCAAAGCCTAACGTTATTATATCGTTTGTCAACAGAGGACAATATAGGGTGAAATATAGGGTATATGTGTAATCTACCGTTGCTTGCTTGTCAGTTATTACAATGTATGTATAATGTATTTATATAGCATTTATGGTTGCGACGGAAAAACGTGTTTCGGCTGAGCGACAAGTGCATCTCAGAATAGAGTATCCTAGTCAGATTAATTTGTTCTGTTATTTGTTTCAAAAAGTGACCAGAATAAAACAAAAAAGGCTTGAAACATGCCACTGTTTGTGTAATGGTTCTACTATATGGTGTCACTTAATGAATGAAACTACGAAAAAAATGCATCTCTTTTGAGATGCACCTGCATGTCAGTCACTCGGCAGGAAAGCAAGTATTTGCGTTTTTTAGATGCACCTGTATTATGAATCTGACTGACTGGCTAGCTACCCTTTCTCACCCTTTTAAGGTTTCCCAAAGAGAAGCTGATGAGGAGGCAGTGGGAAGTTGCTCTGAAAAGGGAAAACTTTTCTGCCACTGAAAGGTCCATGCTCTGTAGTCAACACTTTCAGCCAGAGCATTTGGACAGGACAGGCCAGACTGTCAGGCTCAGGGATGGAACTTTACCATCAGTGTTCAGTTTCCCAACTCATCTCAAAAGAGTAGGTGAATCACTAAGCTTGCTGAAAATGATTTTATTTTGTGTCTGTTTTTTTTTTTATGACAATGAATGACTTACACCTGTTCAAGTTGTTTTAAAGTATTTTTTTCTTCTATTTTAGAAAGTGTCAACCAGGACTACACAAGCCTCAAGGAAGGCTGAAGTGAGCCTGTTAATTGACTGTTCTCAGCGAGACACTGAACCTTTACCTACCTACCTTGTGAGTATTCATACTAGCTATGCCCCAAACAGCAGTGAGCATCATGAACATGACTTACTCTTGTCCAGAGGCCGGGAGTACTTAATCAGTTTGTTGATGAAGGATGGAACACCCCTTCATCGATCAAAGAGGTCTTTTAAATAGTGACTCTTCCACGTGTGCATGCTCTGCATATGCATGCATATGATGCTTTGTTCTCTTGTTCAATCTTTTTGCTGTCTGCTGTGGAAAATCCTTTGTGTTCAGTGTTTTTCAGTTCATAAAGATGAAAGTGGAAAAGGAACTTGAAATGTCCATTTACAATAGAATAGAATAGAAAGCTTTATTGTCATTGTGCAACAGACAAACTGTACACAACTAAAATACAGGGGTCTCCACGAGATGCTGGTCCTAATATAAATAAGAAATAAAACCACGATATAAATACAAGTGCAAAAAATACAAAATGAAATACAAATGGAAAAATACTTTCTTACACATTATTGCACAAAAGATTATTGCACATGAGGTTTTGCATGTTGAGGGCGCTGGTGCAGGTGTGCATTCAGGATGGTGATGGCTTTTGGAAAGAAACTGTTCTTGAGTTTGCGCTCACAACTTTCCATGAGCAAAATTACCGGGTGCTCTTTGGAGGTATCTTGGTTTGCCATGATCATACTAACAAAACATTTGCTTTTGAAGGTACCTGTCTGTCATGGGGTTCGTCATAACATTGACACCCTAATGTTGATGTGTCCGGAGCTGCTGCAATGTCAGCAATACATCTGCACGTACCGGTTCAGCCAGGATCACTTGGAGCTCTTTTTCAATTCCATCAGGGCATCAGGTTAGGATCTCAGAAGTTTCTAGATTAAATTGCCCTTCCAAAAAAGTCCTTGATGTCTGAAAAGAGCAAATATCTGTATTAAGTGTCGTCTGTGTTTGTTTTTTAGGGGGCTGGAACAACAATCCCACCGCAGACCAATTCCAGGGCATCTTCCGACGCTCCAACATACAAGCCTAGACACAAGCTTATATATACAAATATATACATACATATTTAAATTATTATATTATATTTTATATTACTATATGTGTATTAGAATTAAAAAATTGAAATATTATGGTATTTATTTATAATAGCAGCAGGTGTTTTGATGTTTACATTCGTCTTCTGTATCAGAAGTTTTTGTTTGGGAAATTAATTTTTATTCTCAATTGCACTGTTGCTTAGATGTGAAAATCTTATGAGCATGATTGTATATACATATATATATATACACATATGTTATTCCATCACACATAATACTGAGTCATTATATTATATTATGGTATTTAGATTAAATATTTTGAGACATGCATACTTTACTGCTATAGAAATATAGAAAGCTGCAGCTGTTTTGATGTTTGTTCAACATTGTCTTTTTTGTAATGTTGGTTTGTCAAATTACTGTTTATTGTCAATTGCACTGTTCAAGCTGGTTTCTCAATGCACATATTTGAAACGCAACTACAAAAAACCGACTGACTGCCAGTGTCTCACTATTTGATTTGTAGGCTATTTCTCTTAATGATGGTCCATACGTAGTAGCTAAAGAAGCACCATTTTGATAGTTTAGATTTGTGCACGAGCTGTGGGAGTACAAGAAAAGTGAGCGTCTATCAGCGATTATTATAGACATATGCACATGTCTACTATGGAGGTTAGAGCCTAATTAGCGAGATTCAAAGATTCAAACATTGAGACAAATCTCTTGGGAGGTACTCCACGTAGATCATACACCCTTGTAAAAACGACTCAGTGAAATCGGTTGCAAAATGTAAGACAATCGTGATTTTTATCCAGAAAAAACGATGCTCCCGGCAACTTGCGCTCGTTTGACAGACCGCTGGTCCAAATGACCCCCCTAGCAATATGGCGGCGACGTTTTACGTCACGGCAACGGGCTGAAGCAGTCAATGGGGCGTCTACCTATATTATGTCTATGTGGCAGACGAACACTTTTTAACCCCTTGTTGTAACACTTGTTAACTCCGCCTGTATGGACGGGCGGGGCTGGAGGGCAAATAGCGCCACCCTCCTTGAAAGAGACTTGAAGCTGGTTTACAGGAAATGCTGAACATTCAGCTTTCTATCATGTTAGGAGCTGCAGTCACTGGATTTCCCTCCTTTCCATCATCACAGATAATTACACCATTCCCTGGGAGGCCTCTGAGTGAAAATGACTTCTACAGCGGCTTTTTTACTGCTCTGGACTATCTGCCATCTGTCTGCCGCTCAAGGTAAGCAGCGCATGTAAAGCTTTTTAACATCTCTACAGTATTGTAATGACTTCACGGAGGCTCTGAGACCGGTGGTTGCCGAACTGCTCTTTATTACGTTTTTCACTAGCAGTACAATCACAGAACACGGGTGACTTTCAGTCCTGCTCCCAGGAGAGCACCAGACCAGCACACAGACTGGCTCACGCCCACTCCTCTCCCCCAATCACCAGCCCACACCTGAGTGACATGACCTGCGGTCCAGTGATTGACAGGGAGAGGAGCAAACAAGCCAGCTGTGTGCTTTTACCTAACTTCTGGGTCGTTACAGTATATAGGCTGCGTGAAGACTGTATATTTGTATATATATATGTAATGGCTATTTGTCCTCTTGTGTCAATAATCAAAACTAAAAAAAAGTCAAAACCATAATAAATTAAATGAAATCAAACGGCCACTGAGACACCGAGGGAGTGAATTTATTTCACCAACCACAAGCAAACAAACAAAGAACAATGGCCTTTGCCCTGGTAAAAACCTATCAGCCCTCCCAGGTGCCCGCTCACCTGTGACTGCCCGCCCATCTGAATAAACTCTCCCAGTGCGCCCCAGCGCTTTCAAAATAAAAGCATAATTAAATACCCAAATGAACTCAAACAATACTAAATATCATAAACAACCAAAAAAGGTGTATTCCCCAAACTAAAGCCCCAAGAGATAAATAAATAATGAGTGAGCCAAATATTACAAAATAACAAACAGCTCCTACAATATATACATATGTATATGCTTAGGTGAAATTAGTTTTAAATTTGATATTCGACAAGCCACTCCAGCATTTCAAGTGCACCCGTATTGCAGACTTTACAGTAAACACACGGAGAGGACGTGTACCAACTTCCTGTTTTCAAAATAAAATTTTAATAAAATGGGATATTTAAAGCAGAGATGAGCTACTTTGTTTAAAGTTATTGAAAATTATGAACAGATGTAAAATCTGAACCCTCGTCCTCTCCGTGTATTTACTGTATATTTATACATATGTATAT
This sequence comes from Odontesthes bonariensis, assembly GCF_027942865.1. Lineage (NCBI taxonomy): Eukaryota > Metazoa > Chordata > Actinopteri > Atheriniformes > Atherinopsidae > Odontesthes > Odontesthes bonariensis. Next base: position 1,811,907 of record NC_134524.1, read on the forward strand.
ATGTGTGTATATATATATATATATATGTGTATATGTATAAATATACATGTATTTATACATACATATATATATATATATATATATATAACGCAAAAGGACTGCCGATGTCTGTGGGTTTTTGTCACGTTTTTAGTGTCTGTTTAAGTTCTTAGTTTTACCATGTTTTAGTTTTCTCATGTCTTAGTTTTGTTAAGTTTTAGGTTCAGGTCTTGTTTTTAGTTTTTGCCATGCCATTAGTCTTTCTCCTGCCCTGCCATCAGCCTCACGTCCCTCACTTGTGTTTCCCCCATCAGCTGCACTCAATCCCTAATCACCCCCACAGTATTTAGTCTCCCCGGTTTGTCCATGCTCATAGCCAGATCCTCACCCGTCACTGTCTCAACCAAGATGATTACCGTTCTAGTTATTCCAAGCCGTAGCCATAGTCCTGTTTTGTTTTTATCGCAGTTTAGTTTTTGGTATCCGGCTCAGCCGCGCTTTTTGTTAAAATCTGTTTTTTGAAAATAGATCAAGTTTTGTTTGTGAAAGAATCTGCATCCGCATCCTTCCTCGCACCCACCCTACCTGACAGTAGTTGACCATACACTAATAATAATAATAATACATTTTATTTGTAGTGCCCTTTATATCAGAGATCTCAAAGGGCTTACAGGTTTAAAAATGATAAAAAGAAGGAGAGAAAAAAAAAAAAAAAAAAAGAATAGAATAATAAGAGCAATGAAATAAACATCTAAGAGAGGGGACCATAACTCTTGCTAAAAAGAAATGTCTTTAGACCCCTTTTAAAACAATCGGTTGATACACTATCACATATCGACCATCGGAGTCTGTTAATACATCTGTTTCATTAAAGTTAACCGTTTTATTAATCAAAATGGAAACCCCTCTGCTTTTGCCATTTCCTGGGCTTGAGAAGACCTTCCCCACCCTGAGCACTTTAATTTCAAGGATTCCTTCACAAAGGCTATGTCAACTTTAGATGATTTCAAATATATCAGGATTTTCTTTTTCTTAATTACACTGTTAAGGCAATAAATATTTTTTTTGTTAAGTGTCTTCAGTTTATTGAATGTCATTAATTTGCAGATATTTGTTTATGATAATAGACTTAAATGCAGTGATATCTGTCACTACAGTCTAATATTTATGGTGAAAAAGAACGCAGCACACAGTTGCAGGTGGGACAACACATCACAAGCGAATGTTGTTTGAATATAATAATTCAGGTAGCCTACAGTAATTATAACTGCACTGAAAATTAGTGTTAACTAGAAAGCTGAAAGCAGCTGTATGCAGGACCGAGGTGTGCGTACGTTGGGGCATGCGCTGGACGCTGGAGCTGTAGTTCTGCCCACACGCACGATACCCTCTGCACACGTATTAGCACATAATAACCCCAATGCGGAGGGGTTTTTGAACATTTCTAGGGGGCGCCACTGAGCCATTTTGCTCCATACACACACGATACCCTTTACATACGTACGAGGTCGTCAGGGTGGACGCGTGTGCCAAGTTTCATGACTTTGAGATGATGTCCCTCCATGTCTTAAGAGTAACCTGGCCAAGTTTGAAGTCTGTAGCATTAAATCTGTAGGACGAGTTCGATCAAATGCAAGGTGTGGAAGGGTGAAGGCTGGGTCCAGCATTCACCGTATGCAGTTTGGGACAGATTGGATAATGTATGTGGGAGTTATAAGCGACTTCATTTGTTGTGGCGAGTGACTGTGAGTCATCGAACTTTGAGGCGTCGCCACGGCAACGCCCTTTAAGTTTTGAAAAAGTTTCTCCATGAATCCCCCCCCCCCATGTCTTCAGAGTAACCTGGCCAAGTTTGAAGTCTGTAGCATTAAATCTGTAGGACGAGTTCGATCTTAAGCAAGGCGTGGAATCGGTCAAAAATGGCACGAAAATGCACTTTCCATCCAAAATGGCCGCCTTCATGTGGACGTGGGACCATGGCGACCTGAGACTTTTTTGTGTGTCTGGGCATGATGAATGAGTGTACCGAATTTTGTCGTCCAACGCGAAACTAATCCTATTGCGGGGACCATTTTTAAGCATCGTAGGGGGCGCTACAGAGCCAATGAGCGACTCCCAAAAATATAAAGTTTAGATTCTTTCATGTCGTCAACTGGCAGGTGGCGCTCGCAAAATTTCCTGAGTTTTCGAGCACCTTTTGCAAAGAATAAGAAAGAAGGAATAATCCTTACAGATACAATTAGGTCCTTGCAGTTTCACTGCTCGGTCCCTAAATTAAAGTTAGCTTATGGACGATAGCATGTTACTAATTGCTGCCAGTTATTTTTGCTTTTTTTTAAAGAGTGTTCCTGAGGTCCAGCTCAGAGCAGGGTGGGCTCTCTGGTGTCTCCTCACTCTGATGCTGCTGTGGAAGTTCAGAGTTCCACTTTGACCTCTGTAACCTCTCTGCTCTGTGTTGTTTCCTCTCTGTAACCTCTCTGCTCTGTGTTGTTTCCTCTCTCTGTAACCTCTCTGCTCTGTGTTGTTTCCTCTCTCTGTAACCTCTCTGCTCTGTGTTGTTTCCTCTCTCTGTAACCTCTCTGCTCTGTGTTGTTTCCTCTCTGTAACCTCTCTGCTCTGTGTTGTTTCCTCTCTCTGTAACCTCTCTGCTCTGTGTTGTTTCCTCTCTCTGTAACCTCTCTGCTCTGTGTTGTTTCCTCTCTGTAACCTCTCTGCTCTGTGTTGTTTCCTCTCTCTGTAACCTCTCTGCTCTGTGTTGTTTCCTCTCTGTAACCTCTCTGCTCTGTGTTGTTTCCTCTCTGTAACCTCTCTGCTCTGTGTTGTTTCCTCTCTCTGTAACCTCTCTGCTCTGTGATGTTTCCTCTCTGTAACCTCTCTGCTCTGTGTTGTTTCCTCTCTCTGTAACCTCTCTGCTCTGTGTTGTTTCCTCTCTCTGTAACCTCTCTGCTCTGTGTTGTTTCCTCTCTCTGTAACCTCTCTGCTCTGTGTTGTTTCCTCTCTCTGTAACCTCTCTGCTCTGTGTTGTTTCCTCTCTCTGTAACCTCTCTGCTCTGTGTTGTTTCCTCTCTGTAACCTCTCTGCTCTGTGTTGTTTCCTCTCTCTGTAACCTCTCTGCTCTGTGTTGTTTCCTCTCTCTGTAACCTCTCTGCTCTGTGTTGTTTCCTCTCTCTGTAACCTCTCTGCTCTGTGTTGTTTCCTCTCTCTGTAACCTCTCTGCTCTGTGTTGTTTCCTCTCTGTAACCTCTCTGCTCTGTGTTGTTTCCTCTCTCTGTAACCTCTCTGCTCTGTGTTGTTTCCTCTCTGTAACCTCTCTGCTCTGTGTTGTTTCCTCTCTCTGTAACCTCTCTGCTCTGTGATGTTTCCTCTCTCTGTAACCTCTCTGCTCTGTGATGTTTCCTCTCTCTGTAACCTCTCTGCTCTGTGTTGTTTCCTCTCTGTAACCTCTCTGCTCTGTGTTGTTTCCTCTCTGTAACCTCTCTGCTCTGTGTTGTTTCCTCTCTCTGTAACCTCTCTGCTCTGTGTTGTTTCCTCTCTCTGTAACCTCTCTGCTCTGTGTTGTTTCCTCTCTGTAACCTCTCTGCTCTGTGTTGTTTCCTCTCTCTGTAACCTCTCTGCTCTGTGTTGTTTCCTCTCTGTAACCTCTCTGCTCTGTGTTGTTTCCTCTCTGTAACCTCTCTGCTCTGTGTTGTTTCCTCTCTGTAACCTCTCTGCTCTGTGATGTTTCCTCTCTGTAACCTCTCTGCTCTGTGTTGTTTCCTCTCTCTGTAACCTCTCTGCTCTGTGTTGTTTCCTCTCTGTAACCTCTCTGCTCTGTGTTGTTTCCTCTCTCTGTAACCTCTCTGCTCTGTGTTGTTTCCTCTCTCTGTAACCTCTCTGCTCTGTGTTGTTTCCTCTCTGTAACCTCTCTGCTCTGTGTTGTTTCCTCTCTGTAACCTCTCTGCTCTGTGTTGTTTCCTCTCTGTAACCTCTCTGCTCTGTGTTGTTTCCTCTCTGTAACCTCTCTGCTCTGTGTTGTTTCCTCTCTGTAACCTCTCTGCTCTGTGTTGTTTCCTCTCTGTAACCTCTCTGCTCTGTGATGTTTCCTCTCTGTAACCTCTCTGCTCTGTGTTGTTTCCTCTCTGTAACCTCTCTGCTCTGTGTTGTTTCCTCTCTCTGTAACCTCTCTGCTCTGTGTTGTTTCCTCTCTCTGTAACCTCTCTGCTCTGTGTTGTTTCCTCTCTCTGTAACCTCTCTGCTCTGTGATGTTTCCTCTCTCTGTAACCTCTCTGCTCTGTGTTGTTTCCTCTCTCTGTAACCTCTCTGCTCTGTGTTGTTTCCTCTCTCTGTAACCTCTCTGCTCTGTGTTGTTTCCTCTCTGTAACCTCTCTGCTCTGTGATGTTTCCTCTCTCTGTAACCTCTCTGCTCTGTGTTGTTTCCTCTCTGTAACCTCTCTGCTCTGTGTTGTTTCCTCTCTGTAACCTCTCTGCTCTGTGTTGTTTCCTCTCTCTGTAACCTCTCTGCTCTGTGTTGTTTCCTCTCTCTGTAACCTCTCTGCTCTGTGTTGTTTCCTCTCTCTGTAACCTCTCTGCTCTGTGTTGTTTCCTCTCTGTAACCTCTCTGCTCTGTGTTGTTTCCTCTCTGTAACCTCTCTGCTCTGTGTTGTTTCCTCTCTGTAACCTCTCTGCTCTGTGTTGTTTCCTCTCTCTGTAACCTCTCTGCTCTGTGTTGTTTCCTCTCTGTAACCTCTCTGCTCTGTGTTGTTTCCTCTCTGTAACCTCTCTGCTCTGTGTTGTTTCCTCTCTGTAACCTCTCTGCTCTGTGTTGTTTCCTCTCTGTAACCTCTCTGCTCTGTGATGTTTCCTCTCTGTAACCTCTCTGCTCTGTGTTGTTTCCTCTCTGTAACCTCTCTGCTCTGTGATGTTTCCTCTCTCTGTAACCTCTCTGCTCTGTGTTGTTTCCTCTCTGTAACCTCTCTGCTCTGTGTTGTTTCCTCTCTGTAACCTCTCTGCTCTGTGTTGTTTCCTCTCTCTGTAACCTCTCTGCTCTGTGTTGTTTCCTCTCTCTGTAACCTCTCTGCTCTGTGTTGTTTCCTCTCTCTGTAACCTCTCTGCTCTGTGTTGTTTCCTCTCTCTGTAACCTCTCTGCTCTGTGTTGTTTCCTCTCTGTAACCTCTCTGCTCTGTGTTGTTTCCTCTCTCTGTAACCTCTCTGCTCTGTGTTGTTTCCTCTCTCTGTAACCTCTCTGCTCTGTGTTGTTTCCTCTCTGTAACCTCTCTGCTCTGTGTTGTTTCCTCTCTCTGTAACCTCTCTGCTCTGTGTTGTTTCCTCTCTGTAACCTCTCTGCTCTGTGTTGTTTCCTCTCTGTAACCTCTCTGCTCTGTGTTGTTTCCTCTCTGTAACCTCTCTGCTCTGTGTTGTTTCCTCTCTGTAACCTCTCTGCTCTGTGTTGTTTCCTCTCTCTGTAACCTCTCTGCTCTGTGTTGTTTCCTCTCTGTAACCTCTCTGCTCTGTGATGTTTCCTCTCTCTGTAACCTCTCTGCTCTGTGTTGTTTCCTCTCTGTAACCTCTCTGCTCTGTGATGTTTCCTCTCTGTAACCTCTCTGCTCTGTGTTGTTTCCTCTCTCTGTAACCTCTCTGCTCTGTGTTGTTTCCTCTCTCTGTAACCTCTCTGCTCTGTGTTGTTTCCTCTCTGTAACCTCTCTGCTCTGTGATGTTTCCTCTCTGTAACCTCTCTGCTCTGTGTTGTTTCCTCTCTGTAACCTCTCTGCTCTGTGATGTTTCCTCTCTCTGTAACCTCTCTGCTCTGTGTTGTTTCCTCTCTGTAACCTCTCTGCTCTGTGATGTTTCCTCTCTCTGTAACCTCTCTGCTCTGCGTTGTTTCCTCTCTGTAACCTCTCTGCTCTGTGTTGTTTCCTCTCTGTAACCTCTCTGCTCTGTGTTGTTTCCTCTCTCTGTAACCTCTCTGCTCTGTGTTGTTTCCTCTCTCTGTAACCTCTCTGCTCTGTGATGTTTCCTCTCTCTGTAACCTCTCTGCTCTGTGTTGTTTCCTCTCTGTAACCTCTCTGCTCTGTGTTGTTTCCTCTCTCTGTAACCTCTCTGCTCTGTGTTGTTTCCTCTCTGTAACCTCTCTGCTCTGTGTTGTTTCCTCTCTGTAACCTCTCTGCTCTGTGTTGTTTCCTCTCTCTGTAACCTCTCTGCTCTGTGTTGTTTCCTCTCTGTAACCTCTCTGCTCTGTGTTGTTTCCTCTCTGTAACCTCTCTGCTCTGTGTTGTTTCCTCTCTCTGTAACCTCTCTGCTCTGTGTTGTTTCCTCTCTCTGTAACCTCTCTGCTCTGTGTTGTTTCCTCTCTGTAACCTCTCTGCTCTGTGTTGTTTCCTCTCTCTGTAACCTCTCTGCTCTGTGATGTTTCCTCTCTGTAACCTCTCTGCTCTGTGTTGTTTCCTCTCTCTGTAACCTCTCTGCTCTGTGTTGTTTCCTCTCTGTAACCTCTCTGCTCTGTGTTGTTTCCTCTCTCTGTAACCTCTCTGCTCTGTGTTGTTTCCTCTCTGTAACCTCTCTGCTCTGTGTTGTTTCCTCTCTCTGTAACCTCTCTGCTCTGTGTTGTTTCCTCTCTGTAACCTCTCTGCTCTGTGTTGTTTCCTCTCTCTGTAACCTCTCTGCTCTGTGTTGTTTCCTCTCTCTGTAACCTCTCTGCTCTGTGTTGTTTCCTCTCTCTGTAACCTCTCTGCTCTGTGTTGTTTCCTCTCTGTAACCTCTCTGCTCTGTGTTGTTTCCTCTCTGTAACCTCTCTGCTCTGTGTTGTTTCCTCTCTCTGTAACCTCTCTGCTCTGTGTTGTTTCCTCTCTCTGTAACCTCTCTGCTCTGTGTTGTTTCCTCTCTGTAACCTCTCTGCTCTGTGTTGTTTCCTCTCTGTAACCTCTCTGCTCTGTGTTGTTTCCTCTCTGTAACCTCTCTGCTCTGTGTTGTTTCCTCTCTCTGTAACCTCTCTGCTCTGTGTTGTTTCCTCTCTGTAACCTCTCTGCTCTGTGTTGTTTCCTCTCTGTAACCTCTCTGCTCTGTGTTGTTTCCTCTCTGTAACCTCTCTGCTCTGTGTTGTTTCCTCTCTCTGTAACCTCTCTGCTCTGTGTTGTTTCCTCTCTCTGTAACCTCTCTGCTCTGTGTTGTTTCCTCTCTCTGTAACCTCTCTGCTCTGTGTTGTTTCCTCTCTGTAACCTCTCTGCTCTGTGATGTTTCCTCTCTGTAACCTCTCTGCTCTGTGTTGTTTCCTCTCTCTGTAACCTCTCTGCTCTGTGTTGTTTCCTCTCTGTAACCTCTCTGCTCTGTGTTGTTTCCTCTCTCTGTAACCTCTCTGCTCTGTGTTGTTTCCTCTCTGTAACCTCTCTGCTCTGTGTTGTTTCCTCTCTGTAACCTCTCTGCTCTGTGTTGTTTCCTCTCTGTAACCTCTCTGCTCTGTGTTGTTTCCTCTCTCTGTAACCTCTCTGCTCTGTTGTTTCCTCTCTCTGTAACCTCTCTGCTCTGTGATGTTTCCTCTCTCTGTAACCTCTCTGCTCTGTGTTGTTTCCTCTCTCTGTAACCTCTCTGCTCTGTGTTGTTTCCTCTCTGTAACCTCTCTGCTCTGTGTTGTTTCCTCTCTCTGTAACCTCTCTGCTCTGTGTTGTTTCCTCTCTCTGTAACCTCTCTGCTCTGTGATGTTTCCTCTCTGTAACCTCTCTGCTCTGTGTTGTTTCCTCTCTGTAACCTCTCTGCTCTGTGTTGTTTCCTCTCTGTAACCTCTCTGCTCTGTGTTGTTTCCTCTCTGTAACCTCTCTGCTCTGTGTTGTTTCCTCTCTCTGTAACCTCTCTGCTCTGTGTTGTTTCCTCTCTGTAACCTCTCTGCTCTGTGTTGTTTCCTCTCTCTGTAACCTCTCTGCTCTGTGATGTTTCCTCTCTCTGTAACCTCTCTGCTCTGTGTTGTTTCCTCTCTGTAACCTCTCTGCTCTGTGTTGTTTCCTCTCTCTGTAACCTCTCTGCTCTGTGTTGTTTCCTCTCTCTGTAACCTCTCTGCTCTGTGTTGTTTCCTCTCTGTAACCTCTCTGCTCTGTGTTGTTTCCTCTCTCTGTAACCTCTCTGCTCTGTGATGTTTCCTCTCTCTGTAACCTCTCTGCTCTGTGTTGTTTCCTCTCTGCTCTGTGATGTTTCCTCTCTCTGTAACCTCTCTGCTCTGTGTTGTTTCCTCTCTGCTCTGTGATGTTTCCTCTCTCTGTAACCTCTCTGCTCTGTGTTGTTTCCTCTCTGTAACCTCTCTGCTCTGTGTTGTTTCCTCTCTCTGTAACCTCTCTGCTCTGTGTTGTTTCCTCTCTGTAACCTCTCTGCTCTGTGTTGTTTCCTCTCTGTAACCTCTCTGCTCTGTGATGTTTCCTCTCTCTGTAACCTCTCTGCTCTGTGATGTTTCCTCTCTGTAACCTCTCTGCTCTGTGTTGTTTCCTCTCTGTAACCTCTCTGCTCTGTGTTGTTTCCTCTCTGTAACCTCTCTGCTCTGTGATGTTTCCTCTCTCTGTAACCTCTCTGCTCTGTGTTGTTTCCTCTCTCTGTAACCTCTCTGCTCTGTGTTGTTTCCTCTCTGTAACCTCTCTGCTCTGTGTTGTTTCCTCTCTGTAACCTCTCTGCTCTGTGTTGTTTCCTCTCTTTAACCTCTCTGCTCTGTGTTGTTTCCCCTCTCTGTAACCTCTCTGCTCTGTGTTGTTTCCTCTCTGTAACCTCTCTGCTCTGTGTTGTTTCCTCTCTGTAACCTCTCTGCTCTGTGTTGTTTCCTCTCTGTAACCTCTCTGCTCTGTGTTGTTTCCTCTCTCTGTAACCTCTCTGCTCTGTGTTGTTTCCTCTCTCTGTAACCTCTCTGCTCTGTGTTGTTTCCTCTCTGTAACCTCTCTGCTCTGTGTTGTTTCCTCTCTCTGTAACCTCTCTGCTCTGTGATGTTTCCTCTCTCTGTAACCTCTCTGCTCTGTGTTGTTTCCTCTCTCTGTAACCTCTCTGCTCTGTGTTGTTTCCTCTCTGTAACCTCTCTGCTCTGTGTTGTTTCCTCTCTCTGTAACCTCTCTGCTCTGTGTTGTTTCCTCTCTGTAACCTCTCTGCTCTGTGTTGTTTCCTCTCTCTGTAACCTCTCTGCTCTGTGTTGTTTCCTCTCTCTGTAACCTCTCTGCTCTGTGTTGTTTCCTCTCTGTAACCTCTCTGCTCTGTGATGTTTCCTCTCTCTGTAACCTCTCTGCTCTGTGATGTTTCCTCTCTGTAACCTCTCTGCTCTGTGTTGTTTCCTCTCTGTAACCTCTCTGCTCTGTGTTGTTTCCTCTCTGTAACCTCTCTGCTCTGTGTTGTTTCCTCTCTCTGTAACCTCTCTGCTCTGTGTTGTTTCCTCTCTCTGTAACCTCTCTGCTCTGTGTTGTTTCCTCTCTGTAACCTCTCTGCTCTGTGTTGTTTCCTCTCTCTGTAACCTCTCTGCTCTGTGTTGTTTCCTCTCTCTGTAACCTCTCTGCTCTGTGTTGTTTCCTCTCTCTGTAACCTCTCTGCTCTGTGTTGTTTCCTCTCTCTGTAACCTCTCTGCTCTGTGTTGTTTCCTCTCTGTAACCTCTCTGCTCTGTGTTGTTTCCTCTCTGTAACCTCTCTGCTCTGTGTTGTTTCCTCTCTCTGTAACCTCTCTGCTCTGTGTTGTTTCCTCTCTGTAACCTCTCTGCTCTGTGTTGTTTCCTCTCTGTAACCTCTCTGCTCTGTGTTGTTTCCTCTCTCTGTAACCTCTCTGCTCTGTGTTGTTTCCTCTCTGTAACCTCTCTGCTCTGTGTTGTTTCCTCTCTGTAACCTCTCTGCTCTGTGTTGTTTCCTCTCTCTGTAACCTCTCTGCTCTGTGTTGTTTCCTCTCTCTGTAACCTCTCTGCTCTGTGTTGTTTCCTCTCTGTAACCTCTCTGCTCTGTGTTGTTTCCTCTCTCTGTAACCTCTCTGCTCTGTGTTGTTTCCTCTCTCTGTAACCTCTCTGCTCTGTGTTGTTTCCTCTCTCTGTAACCTCTCTGCTCTGTGTTGTTTCCTCTCTCTGTAACCTCTCTGCTCTGTGATGTTTCCTCTCTCTGTAACCTCTCTGCTCTGTGATGTTTCCTCTCTGTAACCTCTCTGCTCTGTGTTGTTTCCTCTCTGTAACCTCTCTGCTCTGTGTTGTTTCCTCTCTGTAACCTCTCTGCTCTGTGTTGTTTCCTCTCTGTAACCTCTCTGCTCTGTGATGTTTCCTCTCTGTAACCTCTCTGCTCTGTGTTGTTTCCTCTCTGTAACCTCTCTGCTCTGTGATGTTTCCTCTCTGTAACCTCTCTGCTCTGTGTTGTTTCCTCTCTCTGTAACCTCTCTGCTCTGTGTTGTTTCCTCTCTGTAACCTCTCTGCTCTGTGTTGTTTCCTCTCTCTGTAACCTCTCTGCTCTGTGTTGTTTCCTCTCTGTAACCTCTCTGCTCTGTGTTGTTTCCTCTCTGTAACCTCTCTGCTCTGTGTTGTTTCCTCTCTCTGTAACCTCTCTGCTCTGTGTTGTTTCCTCTCTCTGTAACCTCTCTGCTCTGTGATGTTTCCTCTCTGTAACCTCTCTGCTCTGTGTTGTTTCCTCTCTCTGTAACCTCTCTGCTCTGTGTTGTTTCCTCTCTGTAACCTCTCTGCTCTGTGTTGTTTCCTCTCTCTGTAACCTCTCTGCTCTGTGTTGTTTCCTCTCTCTGTAACCTCTCTGCTCTGTGTTGTTTCCTCTCTGTAACCTCTCTGCTCTGTGTTGTTTCCTCTCTCTGTAACCTCTCTGCTCTGTGTTGTTTCCTCTCTCTGTAACCTCTCTGCTCTGTGTTGTTTCCTCTCTGTAACCTCTCTGCTCTGTGTTGTTTCCTCTCTCTGTAACCTCTCTGCTCTGTGTTGTTTCCTCTCTGTAACCTCTCTGCTCTGTGTTGTTTCCTCTCTGTAACCTCTCTGCTCTGTGTTGTTTCCTCTCTGTAACCTCTCTGCTCTGTGTTGTTTCCTCTCTGTAACCTCTCTGCTCTGTGTTGTTTCCTCTCTGTAACCTCTCTGCTCTGTGTTGTTTCCTCTCTCTGTAACCTCTCTGCTCTGTGTTGTTTCCTCTCTGTAACCTCTCTGCTCTGTGTTGTTTCCTCTCTCTGTAACCTCTCTGCTCTGTGTTGTTTCCTCTCTCTGTAACCTCTCTGCTCTGTGTTGTTTCCTCTCTGTAACCTCTCTGCTCTGTGTTGTTTCCTCTCTCTGTAACCTCTCTGCTCTGTGTTGTTTCCTCTCTCTGTAACCTCTCTGCTCTGTGTTGTTTCCTCTCTGTAACCTCTCTGCTCTGTGTTGTTTCCTCTCTGTAACCTCTCTGCTCTGTGTTGTTTCCTCTCTCTGTAACCTCTCTGCTCTGTGTTGTTTCCTCTCTCTGTAACCTCTCTGCTCTGTGTTGTTTCCTCTCTGTAACCTCTCTGCTCTGTGTTGTTTCCTCTCTCTGTAACCTCTCTGCTCTGTGTTGTTTCCTCTCTCTGTAACCTCTCTGCTCTGTGTTGTTTCCTCTCTGTAACCTCTCTGCTCTGTGTTGTTTCCTCTCTGTAACCTCTCTGCTCTGTGTTGTTTCCTCTCTGTAACCTCTCTGCTCTGTGTTGTTTCCTCTCTCTGTAACCTCTCTGCTCTGTGTTGTTTCCTCTCTCTGTAACCTCTCTGCTCTGTGTTGTTTCCTCTCTGTAACCTCTCTGCTCTGTGTTGTTTCCTCTCTCTGTAACCTCTCTGCTCTGTGTTGTTTCCTCTCTCTGTAACCTCTCTGCTCTGTGTTGTTTCCTCTCTCTGTAACCTCTCTGCTCTGTGTTGTTTCCTCTCTGTAACCTCTCTGCTCTGTGTTGTTTCCTCTCTGTAACCTCTCTGCTCTGTGTTGTTTCCTCTCTGTAACCTCTCTGCTCTGTGATGTTTCCTCTCTCTGTAACCTCTCTGCTCTGTGTTGTTTCCTCTCTCTGTAACCTCTCTGCTCTGTGTTGTTTCCTCTCTGTAACCTCTCTGCTCTGTGTTGTTTCCTCTCTCTGTAACCTCTCTGCTCTGTGTTGTTTCCTCTCTCTGTAACCTCTCTGCTCTGTGTTGTTTCCTCTCTCTGTAACCTCTCTGCTCTGTGTTGTTTCCTCTCTCTGTAACCTCTCTGCTCTGTGTTGTTTCCTCTCTGTAACCTCTCTGCTCTGTGTTGTTTCCTCTCTGTAACCTCTCTGCTCTGTGTTGTTTCCTCTCTGTAACCTCTCTGCTCTGTGTTGTTTCCTCTCTCTGTAACCTCTCTGCTCTGTGTTGTTTCCTCTCTCTGTAACCTCTCTGCTCTGTGTTGTTTCCTCTCTGTAACCTCTCTGCTCTGTGTTGTTTCCTCTCTCTGTAACCTCTCTGCTCTGTGTTGTTTCCTCTCTCTGTAACCTCTCTGCTCTGTGTTGTTTCCTCTCTCTGTAACCTCTCTGCTCTGTGTTGTTTCCTCTCTCTGTAACCTCTCTGCTCTGTGATGTTTCCTCTCTGTAACCTCTCTGCTCTGTGTTGTTTCCTCTCTGTAACCTCTCTGCTCTGTGTTGTTTCCTCTCTGTAACCTCTCTGCTCTGTGTTGTTTCCTCTCTCTGTAACCTCTCTGCTCTGTGTTGTTTCCTCTCTGTAACCTCTCTGCTCTGTGTTGTTTCCTCTCTCTGTAACCTCTCTGCTCTGTGTTGTTTCCTCTCTCTGTAACCTCTCTGCTCTGTGTTGTTTCCTCTCTGTAACCTCTCTGCTCTGTGTTGTTTCCTCTCTCTGTAACCTCTCTGCTCTGTGTTGTTTCCTCTCTGTAACCTCTCTGCTCTGTGTTGTTTCCTCTCTCTGTAACCTCTCTGCTCTGTGTTGTTTCCTCTCTGTAACCTCTCTGCTCTGTGTTGTTTCCTCTCTGTAACCTCTCTGCTCTGTGTTGTTTCCTCTCTGTAACCTCTCTGCTCTGTGTTGTTTCCTCTCTCTGTAACCTCTCTGCTCTGTGTTGTTTCCTCTCTGTAACCTCTCTGCTCTGTGTTGTTTCCTCTCTCTGTAACCTCTCTGCTCTGTGTTGTTTCCTCTCTCTGTAACCTCTCTGCTCTGTGTTGTTTCCTCTCTCTGTAACCTCTCTGCTCTGTGTTGTTTCCTCTCTCTGTAACCTCTCTGCTCTGTGTTGTTTCCTCTCTCTGTAACCTCTCTGCTCTGTGTTGTTTCCTCTCTGTAACCTCTCTGCTCTGTGTTGTTTCCTCTCTCTGTAACCTCTCTGCTCTGTGTTGTTTCCTCTCTGTAACCTCTCTGCTCTGTGTTGTTTCCTCTCTCTGTAACCTCTCTGCTCTGTGTTGTTTCCTCTCTCTGTAACCTCTCTGCTCTGTGTTGTTTCCTCTCTCTGTAACCTCTCTGCTCTGTGTTGTTTCCTCTCTGTAACCTCTCTGCTCTGTGTTGTTTCCTCTCTGTAACCTCTCTGCTCTGTGTTGTTTCCTCTCTCTGTAACCTCTCTGCTCTGTGTTGTTTCCTCTCTCTGTAACCTCTCTGCTCTGTGTTGTTTCCTCTCTCTGTAACCTCTCTGCTCTGTGTTGTTTCCTCTCTCTGTAACCTCTCTGCTCTGTGTTGTTTCCTCTCTCTGTAACCTCTCTGCTCTGCGTTGTTTCCTCTCTGTAACCTCTCTGCTCTGTGTTGTTTCCTCTCTCTGTAACCTCTCTGCTCTGTGTTGTTTCCTCTCTGTAACCTCTCTGCTCTGCGTTGTTTCCTCTCTGTAACCTCTCTGCTCTGCGTTGTTTCCTCTCTGTAACCTCTCTGCTCTGTGTTGTTTCCTCTCTCTGTAACCTCTCTGCTCTGTGTTGTTTCCTCTCTCTGTAACCTCTCTGCTCTGTGTTGTATCCTCTCTCTGTAACCTCTCTGCTCTGTGTTGTTTCCTCTCTCTGTAACCTCTCTGCTCTGTGTTGTTTCCTCTCTCTGTAACCTCTCTGCTCTGTGTTGTTTCCTCTCTCTGTAACCTCTCTGCTCTGTGTTGTTTCCTCTCTGTAACCTCTCTGCTCTGTGTTGTTTCCTCTCTCTGTAACCTCTCTGCTCTGTGTTGTTTCCTCTCTCTGTAACCTCTCTGCTCTGTGTTGTTTCCTCTCTCTGTAACCTCTCTGCTCTGTGATGTTTCCTCTCTCTGTAACCTCTCTGCTCTGTGTTGTTTCCTCTCTCTGTAACCTCTCTGCTCTGTGTTGTTTCCTCTCTCTGTAACCTCTCTGCTCTGTGTTGTTTCCTCTCTGTAACCTCTCTGCTCTGTGTTGTTTCCTCTCTGTAACCTCTCTGCTCTGTGTTGTTTCCTCTCTCTGTAACCTCTCTGCTCTGTGTTGTTTCCTCTCTGTAACCTCTCTGCTCTGTGTTGTTTCCTCTCTCTGTAACCTCTCTGCTCTGTGTTGTTTCCTCTCTCTGTAACCTCTCTGCTCTGTGTTGTTTCCTCTCTGTAACCTCTCTGCTCTGTGTTGTTTCCTCTCTGTAACCTCTCTGCTCTGTGTTGTTTCCTCTCTCTGTAACCTCTCTGCTCTGTGTTGTTTCCTCTCTCTGTAACCTCTCTGCTCTGTGTTGTTTCCTCTCTGTAACCTCTCTGCTCTGTGTTGTTTCCTCTCTCTGTAACCTCTCTGCTCTGTGTTGTTTCCTCTCTGTAACCTCTCTGCTCTGTGATGTTTCCTCTCTGTAACCTCTCTGCTCTGTGTTGTTTCCTCTCTCTGTAACCTCTCTGCTCTGTGTTGTTTCCTCTCTCTGTAACCTCTCTGCTCTGTGTTGTTTCCTCTCTGTAACCTCTCTGCTCTGTGTTGTTTCCTCTCTCTGTAACCTCTCTGCTCTGTGTTGTTTCCTCTCTCTGTAACCTCTCTGCTCTGTGTTGTTTCCTCTCTCTGTAACCTCTCTGCTCTGTGTTGTTTCCTCTCTGTAACCTCTCTGCTCTGTGTTGTTTCCTCTCTGTAACCTCTCTGCTCTGTGTTGTTTCCTCTCTGTAACCTCTCTGCTCTGTGTTGTTTCCTCTCTGTAACCTCTCTGCTCTGTGTTGTTTCCTCTCTGTAACCTCTCTGCTCTGTGTTGTTTCCTCTCTGTAACCTCTCTGCTCTGTGTTGTTTCCTCTCTCTGTAACCTCTCTGCTCTGTGTTGTTTCCTCTCTGTAACCTCTCTGCTCTGTGTTGTTTCCTCTCTCTGTAACCTCTCTGCTCTGTGTTGTTTCCTCTCTGTAACCTCTCTGCTCTGTGTTGTTTCCTCTCTGTAACCTCTCTGCTCTGTGTTGTTTCCTCTCTGTAACCTCTCTGCTCTGTGTTGTTTCCTCTCTCTGTAACCTCTCTGCTCTGTGTTGTTTCCTCTCTCTGTAACCTCTCTGCTCTGTGTTGTTTCCTCTCTGTAACCTCTCTGCTCTGTGTTGTTTCCTCTCTCTGTAACCTCTCTGCTCTGTGTTGTTTCCTCTCTGTAACCTCTCTGCTCTGTGTTGTTTCCTCTCTGTAACCTCTCTGCTCTGTGTTGTTTCCTCTCTGTAACCTCTCTGCTCTGTGTTGTTTCCTCTCTGTAACCTCTCTGCTCTGTGTTGTTTCCTCTCTCTGTAACCTCTCTGCTCTGTGTTGTTTCCTCTCTTTAACCTCTCTGCTCTGTGTTGTTTCCCCTCTCTGTAACCTCTCTGCTCTGTGTTGTTTCCTCTCTGTAACCTCTCTGCTCTGTGTTGTTTCCTCTCTGTAACCTCTCTGCTCTGTGTTGTTTCCTCTCTCTGTAACCTCTCTGCTCTGTGTTGTTTCCTCTCTCTGTAACCTCTCTGCTCTGTGTTGTTTCCTCTCTGTAACCTCTCTGCTCTGTGTTGTTTCCTCTCTGTAACCTCTCTGCTCTGTGTTGTTTCCTCTCTCTGTAACCTCTCTGCTCTGTGTTGTTTCCTCTCTGTAACCTCTCTGCTCTGTGTTGTTTCCTCTCTCTGTAACCTCTCTGCTCTGTGTTGTTTCCTCTCTCTGTAACCTCTCTGCTCTGTGTTGTTTCCTCTCTCTGTAACCTCTCTGCTCTGTGTTGTTTCCTCTCTGTAACCTCTCTGCTCTGTGTTGTTTCCTCTCCTGCAGGACAGGAAATCATCACAGCTAAACCTGGAGAGGATGTTACTCTGACATGTAGAGCTCCAAACAACAACATCCCCATCATAGTTGCAGAGTGGAGCAGAACTGATCTGGATGAAGAATATGTTCTTTTGTACAGAGGCAAACAGATTCTCAAACATAACCAGCATCCATCTTATAAGGACCGGGTGGATCTGCAGGACAGACAGATGAAGGATGGAGACGTGTCTCTGATTCTGAGAAATGTGACGACTGCTGACAAAGGAACATATGAGTGTCGAATCGTCCAGAGAGGAATAAACCGCAGGAAGAGAGCTAATTTGAAGTCTGATCCCATCAGCATCATCCTCCTGGCAGTTGTTGAACCAGGTGAGTGTGAGAGTGTCTCTGGATCAGAGCTGAAGCAGCTTCCTGTTGTTGATGTGAGAGTGAAACATCTCAGATCAGATGTTTCAGGTGTTTCCTAAAGAAATGTTCTTCAGTCCTCACCTGATACTCACACCTGTTTCTGACCTGCAGATAACAGAGCTGGAGGAGGAGAGGAGGAAGCATGGAGACGGGAAGGAGGAGAGAAGGAAGGAAACAGTCGGGGATATCATGGACTGGTTGCAGGTCTGTCAGTTGTTGGGATCACCATGACAGCTGTTGTTGTTGCAGCTGCTGCTGCTCTCCGGATCTCTCAGAGACACAAGAAGAAGAAATCAGACTCTCCTCCTGATGAAGCAGCTGTCCAACAGCTGGTCTGACTCAGAGCTCTGATAATAATAATCTGATAATAATCTGCCAATAATCTGATAATAATCTGATAATCTGACAATAATCTGATCTTAATCTGATAATAATAATAATAATAATAATAATCTGATAATAATCAGAGCTCTGATAATGTTTCTGTAGCAGCAGCAGAGAATCCAGAAAGTTCTGTAGCATCGTCCTCAAATCAAAAATCCTGTGTACCCCTCCATGAGCTGCTACCTTGTTGTGGTGGGGGGGCTTATGGGCTCAGAGATCCTGGAAGCTGCTCCCTGGATCTGTTTCCAGTTAATGAGCCAGACAAAGAGCAGTTCAGACATCTTTATAACACATGTGCTGATGCAGAGTGACATGACTGATACATACACACATTATACAATTAGATACATTATACAATATACACACTACTTGGATAAGTTACGTTGCAGTTGTGTTCTTTTATTTTTATCTAGTGCTAGGCAGTTAGCGCTGTGTTGTTAGCTGTCAAAGACCTCTGTGCAGACTAGGTTCGTTTGCTGCTCGTTTATATCCAGGGCTCTAAATTAACACCCGCCAACCCACCAAATGCGGGTGAAAGTTATTTTTGGCGTGTATTAAAAAAAACTCACTAGCCGGCTTGGCCGATGATAAATGAGGAACTTTACCATCTATTTTTATATACAGTGTATGCGCGGGACGCGCGAGCGCAGTTTCTATGGGAACGCATCCGCCGAGGCTGCCGTACTAGGGGAGTGGGTCACTCTTGGTTTGGAAATACGATAGACGCCGGTGTTCAGTCGATTTCTCCTACTTGTCGAGATTTGCTACTTTGTGGTTTTGCGCATGCGCCGAGCCGATTTTCTAAGTTTCGTTTTCACGCCCATAATGTTTTGCTACCCTGCGTCTGATTATTTTCTCTTTTGGAAGACATGCAAAGTAATAAAACACTTATCGTATTAACAGGCAGTTAGCTTAACATGCACACATGGGGTTTCATTCACCATTTGAGTTTTGTATTTGGGACACTTCCGTCTTTATTTAGGTGACTCTGCTCCATCATTGTCATGAATGTATTGAGAAGGGGGAGCATTATTTGACAGCGTGTTATTGGTACAAATACAAAAACAGACGCAAACACTAACAAAATGTGGCGATGGTTGGGACAGCCGGCCGTGAAGAGAAAAGATATGCCTGCCAAAGGAGGGGAGGAGGATGATATTTTGAATATATTGAATCTGGCATGGTGACAGCTTGCACACACGCTGGCTTTTGTGAGAAAAGGGAAAAATGGAACTGATTTAGATGGATCCGAAGACAGTTCAGAGAGCTCGGACGATGTTTAAGCATTTCACAGTATCCATAATTCCATAATTAGGCTCTGCACATAGTTTTGTGTTTAATTTTGTGTATTATCTGCACTAAAACATTTTTTTAGATTCAGGGTTCACATGAATATAGATCAGTTTTAAAGTTATTTTTTTATGTAAAAAAAATGTGACCCTGAATAGTATGTGAGGGTTGAGGAGTAATGAAATGTTAGAATAAGTTTTGTATGTACATAAGTTTAATTATTGTAATTATTTTAATTGGATATACATTCCCAATTTCACTGTAAAATTAATTTAAAGCTTTAGTTAATAAATTGATCAAATTAATTCAGTGGGTCTCATCTGTCTGTGGCTAGAGGAAATTCTGATTGGCTGGTAACTTCAGAAACTTACTAGCCACATTGGCTGGCAATTGGCGTTTAAGCCTGCACACTTGAAGATCTACTCCTCATCAAATCCCAGGGTTGTGCTCCAGTTGAATATCAAAGTGATGAAGCTGTGGCAAGATGGTGGGCAGCTGGCATCAACAAAAGGAGACCCAATATTCATCCCTATGGTCAAAGAAACCCCAAAAGTCCAAATCTCCCTGACTCATCATCTCCATCTTCAAGTGACTCAGAATAAGGACACACCTTGACGTAGGCCCACTACCACGGTCTCACAGTGAGCCAAACATGTCTGTGCTATAAGAATCCTGTGTAGTTTTAATAAAGAATTTGTTTAATTGCAATTTGGTGTCCATTGAATGCTTAATAAGTATATATAAAAGTATTATAAATGCATATACAATCATAGTCACTTCATATCATATGTTAAATCATTGTTTTAATTTATGGCCTTGGTGCCCTTAAAAAATTGACAACTCAAAAGGCCAAGTGGCCTTGCCCCTAAAATGACGAAATTCCAGGCCTGTATATATATCTATATATATCTATATGTACGTGTGTATATTGTATAATGTATCTAATTGTATATATATGTATATATGTATGTGATATATATAGCTGGAGGGGTGTCAGTCCACCTCCTTGTCACGGCTGAGGTGCCCTTGAGCAAGGCACCGTACCCCCATGCTCCCCGGGCGCTGTGAATAGCTGCCCACCCTTCCAGGATGGCATCTGTCTCTGAGTGTGTGACCCTGTGCATGTGCATGTGTATTTTAATCAAGTTCTGGATGGGACCCTGGATAAAACCAGCTCTTCTAATATTATACCGAAAGACAGGATGGCAATTAAACTTCTGATGAAGGACCTGGGATTGATTGATATATGGAGGCTGGTCAACCCGAGACAGAGACAATATACATTTTATTCCCATAATCACAGTTCTCAGTTCTAGGATAGATTATTTTCTGATTGGAAAGGATCTGGTAGAGAGCATCTCAGACTGTACAATAGGACCCATAGCACTGACTGATCATGCTGCAGTGCAGCTTGATATAGTAATGAAGTCAGATGGTGTAAGGAAAAATAGATGGAGGCTAAATGTATCGTTATTACAAGATCCAGAATTTAATAGTTTATTAGAAAATTAACTTGATCATTTCTTTCTGGTAAACATTGGGTCAACAGATAAGTTTGACTGTTTGGGAGGCCTAAAAGAGAGCGAATACAACAGTTAAAAGATCTCGAATCTCAGCTTAAAGGTCCCATGGCATGAAATTTTCACTTTTTAAGGTTGTTTAACATTAATATGAGTTCCTATAGCCTGCTTGCGGTCCCCCAGTGGCTAAAAATGACGATAGACCTAAACCATGCACTGGAAATTATTCTCCGCCTTTGGTAATGTGACCATGCAGATGGCCTGATCGAGAAAGCCGCCGCTTATGACGTGGGCGCCGCTTATGACGTGGAGGTTGTTTCCCCCCAGAGCCAATAAACTGCCTTTCCCCGCCCACAGCTCTTTGGCCAGCTCATTGCGCTGTACATGGATTTAAAAAATCTGTGTAGAGCTCCTGCATCAGAACCTCTAAAGAGCCAGTGGACAGATAAATTTTTTTTCTGGGAAAGTGACGACAGAACCGAAGAGATTTGTGTGTGCGCCAAATATTTCACCGACGAATGTTTCCAGAACTTGGGCTAATACCGAGCCCAATAAGGGAGAGCCCAGACACCCTGCGGAGGAAACTCATTTCAGCCGCTTGTATTCGCGATCTCGTTCTCTCTGTCACTACCCACAGCTGGTGACCATAGGTGAGGGTAGGAATATAGATTGACCGGTAAATCGAGAGCTTCGCCTTCTGGCTCAGCTCCTTCTTCACCACGACGGGCCGGTGCAGAGCCGCATCACTGCAGACACCGCACCGATCCGTCTGTCAATCTCCTGTTCCATTCGTCTCTCACTCGGGGAAGGATCTCATTCCCGGGAGTAAGTAATTTAACGCTCTATTATTGTGTTGCTTTCCTGTATGTACAGTATAGTTATATAGCTTGTTACCACAGGAAAGGGTTTGTATCGTTAGCAGCTAACGTTAGCTAACGGTTAGCTATGCAGCTAAAAGCATCTGCAAGCTCTTATCTCTTTCAACTGGGCTGTTGGAGGTCTTTGCATGCCCATGAGATGGTTAGCTCACTCATTTTAGACCAAAACCCCCTACTTCAAGCTTCCTGAAGAAGAATGAATCCGCAAATTCAGTGCATTTCATCAGGATAATGATTCATTCATGGTTCCAGAGTCAAAACGGTCAGTCTGTCTGTGTCGTTAGCTCTGCAGCTAATAGCTCGGTCACTGTCGCTAATGTAACAGTAAATAGCATGAGGTATGCGAGTGGACACCTCATTTACTGTAACGCGAGTGTTGTGTACTTATTTGTTGTTTTGATAGCCGTCCTGCTGTTGGTGTTATGGCGCGCACGATATCTGCCTTTCCCCTGATTGAAATGACTCGCGCTACGTGCATCTTTGCTAACCAGAGCAATCAGCTGAGAATGTCTAAATCCTCACTCCTGCTTTCCCCTTCACGCACGCCTTTTTGCTGTGTCTGGTGTAGCACTTGCTTGATGTTTGACTGTGTTAGGAGAGTTGTTCAGTAACTAGTTCGTCATATTGTCAAAGTAAGCTCATTTCAACAGGTTTCGCTAGTTTTACGGCATAGGGCTGCCGTGCCATCTACGTGCCATAGCGATTCACAAAACATTTGCGCAAGATACCACGGGCGTAAGTAAGGCCACACCCCCACTAAACAGCTCATTCTGGGGGTCCTAAGGAAAGCTCATTTTTGGGACTGACTGTAATTCAGAATTTTGGGGAAAAAAACTCAGATACAGTATTAGGGGACCACTAAAGCCTATAAAAATATATAAAAGCCTCCATTTATTTTCATGCCATAGGAACTTTAAAGAATTGGAGAAATCACTGTCTGAGAAACAGTCTGACCCGTTGTTGAAAAAAGGTATGTGATTTGAAATTTCAAATAAATGAAATAAGATGAGTATGCCCTATTTAGGTTAAAAACTAATTTTTATGAGAGTGGAATCAGGGATGCTACTGGCCAGACAATTGCATCAAAAGGAGGCCAGTTATGCTATACCAGCTGTTAAAAATGAGAAAGGTGAATTGGTGACAAACACGGGATATTAACAAGTATTTGCCAATTTTTATGAACAACTTTATAAATCAGAGGTCAATCCAGAGGCGGGTAATTACGAGACATTTTTCTCAAATATCACCTTACCAGAATTGTCAGGAGATCAGAAAGACTCTTTAGACAGCCCCATAAGAACAGAGGAGATTAAAAAGGCCATCTCATCAATGAGGGTTGGAAAGTCTCCTGGTCTAGACGGCTTTCCCTCAGAAGTATGTTGACAAACTTGCTCCTATCCTTAAAAGAGTGTATGATGAATCATTCTCATTGGGAAAATTACCAGAAACCTTTAATTAAGCGCTGATCTCCCTAATTGTTAAAAAAGATAAAGATTCCACGGATCCAGGAAGTTTTAGACCTATCAGTCTGATCAATGTGGATTGTAAAATTTTAACGAAGGTTCTTGCTCAGAGACTAGAGAATATTATGCCACACTTAATACATTCAGATCAGGTGGGATTCATCAAAGGAAGGTCGGCTTCAGATAATGTTAGACGCCTCTTACACCTTATACAGCTTAATCGAGATGAAGGCACCCCAATAGCTGCCTTCTCCTTAGATGCCCAAAAGGCGTTCGATAGAGTGGAATGGGGCTTTTTGTGGCATACACTTGGGTCATTTGGGTTTGGGGACAGTTTTATCAAATGGGTGAATGTGATCTATTCAGATCCCAGGGCGACAGTGATAACGAATGGACAGACATCGCCCTTCTTTGGCCTAACGCGTGGGACCAAACAGGGAGATCCTCTTAGTCCCCTGGCCACTGCAATTAGGACAGAAACTAGTATTAAAGGGGTGTCACACGGGGGGGAGGAACACAAATTGTTTCTGTACGCAGATGACATTTTATTACTTACCAAAGACCCTAGAGTGTCCATCCCTAATGTTTTATCAACAATTGAATCATTGTCAAAATTATCAGGCTATAAAATAAATTGGCAAAAATTTGAAGGTATGCCAATACATTTTGCTGAATATATGGAAGAGCTATATGGCTTTTATATGTGCAATGTTGTGTATATTGCCTTGTGTATTTTGTATTGATATATGTTTGCTACTAGACACCTTAATTTCCTTCGGGATTAATAAATGCTACTCTACTCTACTGTACATATCAAGAGGATGCAACAAATCAGTAATCTCTACATTACAGTTTAAGGTTATCCCATCCGAAATGAAATATCTAGGGATTCGATTATGCTCAGATCTAGAAAATATAATCTCTATTAATACAGCTCCTTTAATTCATAAAATTAAGACAAATCTGGACAAGTGGAAACTGATAAACCTTACTTTGTGGCAGAAAATTAATATTATAAAGATGGTGGTCGCTCCACAATTTAATTACATCTCTATGATGATACCAATAACCATCTCTGACGGGATCTTCAAACAATATAATCTTATGATTACAGACTTCGTATGGAACGGGAAAAAGTCCAGAATTGCTTTAAAGAAACTCTTTGCCTCAAGAGATATTGGGGGACTGGCTCTTCAAAATATGGAATTATATAGCATAGCGTTTGAAATGAACAAGCTAACGAATCACTGGACACACCTAGGTGGTGAGATTAGTGAAGATGTATGGCAGGATTTATGGTACTGTCCTTCTGGAAGGTGGTGCTAAAAATCTTGAGGGATGGCTGAAACGACCTTTACCAGAATCCCCACAACTGTGCCTGTTAATGGATAAGGCTCTAATGCCACCAGGCCTTACTAAAGCGGAGCTCCGATTGACAGTAACCAGTTTTATAGTTGCAGCTCGACTCATACTTCGCAATTGGAAGAGCCCACATAAACCAGAGCTTGTGGAGTGGTTTAAACTCATGACAGAGACTGCTACCTTTGAAAAGATGATTGCCAGGGTTAGTAATGTTTCATGTAAAATGAGTCGGGTGTGGGAAGTCTTTGTGACTCATATAACGGGTATAATGCCATAGAGCGGTGCAGGGCATGGTGGGGAGGATAAGTATGTTATACATGTGATTGTATTCATGTATGCGTTGAATATGTATGAAATTTGAGGGGTGCCAGGGACGAGGGCTGCCTTTAAGTTGTAAGATGTGTTTTATTTTTTTATTTTTTTTGTTTATCAATGTTATATTCTATTTTTATTCTGTTTATCCTTTTTACTTTCTTAAACAGACTGTTAATTGAATTAAATTAGTTTGTTACATCTGTGACATCTGAAATATCTGTGTAGATATTATGTTAAAACAAATAAAAATTTGAATGACAAAAAAACAAACCAGGTCTCACATCATTAACTTGTTGACTTTTGAACATGAAGTTAGAAACTCATGAAGGAGGAAATGGAATGTTTCCCTCTTTAAACCGGTCTGAACCTGTCAGAGCTCCTCCTCATCAGGGTTGTTGTCATGCTGTTTCCTCCTGCAGAGCAGAGTTTGGTGATCAGACTCAACTCAACTTTATTTATAAAGGCCTTTAAAACAGCCCTGGCTGAAACAAAGTGCTGTACATGATCTGTAAAATATAATCAGGCCTGATGAGGCTGAGTTTCTGTCTGAGGCTCCTCAGCAGATTAACCCGTAACTGCCTCTCTGAGTCAGACTGAGGAGGCGTTCGTGCTCTGAGTCACAGAAACCCGAGTCTCTCATTACCTCCGGCAGCCACCTGACGCAGCTTCTTTGAATAATTTGGATGACCTGTTCATGAAAAATGACAAACACTTGTCCCGCTGCCATGAGACGGTGTCACTAACTCCCAGGACAAAAGAACAGTGATGCAGACGCTGTAGTTATGACTGGGGGGAGTTTTCATGGCCTTTCTTCTTCTAGAGAACATTTGAACGTGTTTCCCTGAACTCTGAACTCTGTTCAGAACAATTATAACAGCCATCATTGTTCCATCATCAGCCTCAGATGGCTCAGTTATCACGGTGAGCTGTACCTGAACAGCTGCTAATGAATAAACACAGGTAAGAGATGAACAAACACAGGGGATATATACCCAGTGGGGGTGACGCCCATCAGACCAACAATGGTGGAGCCAGCTTTCTGTCGGGAAGCTGGAACAAACAGTCTGTTTCCTGCTGCTTTATCATCATCCTGTTTCCTTTCCTGCACCCTGATAAAATCCTGATAAAAACCTGATTAAAAACCTGATTAAAAACCTGATAAAACCTGGTGAAACCTGTAGACTGTGGTTCAGATCACGCAAAAATATCGACTCTAAGCCCAGAATCAGAATTGAGCGTAAAGACCTGCAGTGTGAACGCAGACTAAGCTTTGAATAAAGCTCCAGTGTGGAATTAATATACCTTAAACCTCTGGAAGATACAAGCATCCCTGTTTCTGAGGGAAGGATCAATGCTCGCTCGGGTTTGGGTCATGCAGCAGACAAGACGCGGTGTCGGTCAGGACACAGGAATGAAGACAGGATATTATTTCCTCGCCAGCAGATAGGATGACTGCGGTGGTTTATTGAGCACTCAGTGTTGTAACAGTTCTGAAATAATAATAATAAGTCACATTATATACTATCTCTATAATAATAAATGTGCTTACATAAGCAGAGAAATATATTTATAACTATGCTGTACATTTGTAACAATAATAATGACATAAATAACCGAACAGAAATACGAATTAGCCATTATAAGAGGTTAACTGATCCAACACCGCCATCTACTGGCTAAATCGGGTACTAAATAAACTTTGGCGCAGGGCACGTGGCGCACATGGCAATCATGACTATTCTGTCCCTCAGTTTTGTTTTATTTGTTTATTATGCATTTGAGGTTTATTTTGTGACAGATTCAAGCTATTCCAGTCTACAGCTAATCTGGTTATTGTGCCTTTAAGAGAATCTAGTGATTTTGAGTTTATTGTTAATCCTACACTGCCCTCTAGTGGCGTATGTTGG
The DNA here is from genome assembly GCF_027942865.1 of Odontesthes bonariensis. Taxonomy (NCBI): domain Eukaryota; kingdom Metazoa; phylum Chordata; class Actinopteri; order Atheriniformes; family Atherinopsidae; genus Odontesthes; species Odontesthes bonariensis. Next base: position 1,837,428 of record NC_134524.1, read on the forward strand.
AAGCAAGAAGTGCGCTAAGTGGGAGCTATAAAGTGCAGCAGAGTCCCCAAAACACGTCGCTCCTCGGTCGAGTCTGCCGTTTTCCTCACCTTTTGCGCTTGTCAAAGGCATAAGCTGTAAGTTAAGTCATATATGCTTAATTAGGAATGTTTACTAGCTCTTTCATGTTGCGTTTGTGTTACTGAAGGCGGTACGCTCTTCACTCAGTAAAGCTAATGTTAGCATTTACCATTGTGGTTGCTATTCAAAGTGCGATGTATTGCTAATCTTAAGACCTCAGGTTGGTTATTGTACACACAGAAATAAGTGTGAATGTATGTTTTTACACTGAAACTGAACGTTGTTTATTGTGTTTCTTTTGTCAGTTTTACAAGTAAAATGGATCAGTAAACTAAGAAATGCTCCACGAGTGGTTACTGAAGCCATATGTTTAGCTCGCTGCATAGGCTAAAGCTCTTAGCTGAGGGCAGAAGAATGACGGTTCGCTGCTGAGTAAATAGCCACACAAACTATGTCAAATTATTCTACTAGTTCACTGGTCTCTCAAACCACCCACAAACATCAGCATTCTCATTATAATCTCAAACAATGCAAAACAACAGACACTCGTCCCCCGTCGCCGGCAAACACATGAGAAAATTAACTAGTGCGTCATAATAAACGTTATACAGAAATGGTACTAAATTTGTGCATCCACTTAAACACTCGGAGTAACACAATAAGAACACACTCTAAATGAAACAACCTTATTTCAGGCGAAATATACTAAAAGTAACCACAGGTGTATCAAGGTGTAGAAAGGAGAAAAGTCTGGTGTCCCAACTGTCAGCTGCGCAACGAGAGGTGATTGCGTCACTTCACTAAACACAACTTCAGAATAAAAGCCTTTAATACAGCCGCCCCCAAATGTGCATCAAATAAAGGCTCAGTCAGTCTTGGAGAGTCTAGAGGTCGGAGGAGGATCGTCTTCTCCAGGTGGGAGAGCTGGTAACATCACCAACCGGGCTACTGGCCGAGTGAAGATGTGTCCTTTAATGTCGACGAATCTTAAAACTGTATTAAATATGTTTGATAACTTTGTACAAGTTCTTTCAGGTTCTCAGCGAAGTCACGAGCTGCATTTAAAGACGATTTTCGTGATTGTAACTGAAAGTATGACGAAGAAATAATCCTGTTGAGAAGTGACTAAGAACCACATTGCCCCCTAGTGGTCTGTAGTGTTGAATAGTTAAATCCACACGGAGTCAGTAAACTGGACAAATTATATGCAGTAATGCAACTGTTAAACGATGTCCCTTCTGTATCTTTTTGTACTCCATGGTTAACACAGGAAAATAACATTGTTGGGTTCGATATTCATATGTCATAACTTTACAGATATTCATCTGAATTTTGAGACTCATAATCATCGTCTATGTCATGTTATGTGTTATTTGATGTCTTTATATCAAAAGTATGTTGTATCTTTAATCTGCATATCTTAACAAGTTGTGGTGTTTTCAGAATCATCGAGACAAATGTTCTGTGAGACGGAGGCAGCTGGTCTCTGGAAACCCAGAACAGAATGTTGGATACTAACTAGTGTTGCACCGATACCATTTTTTGGCCCCGATACCGATACCTGGCTGTGCAGTATCGGCCAATACAGATTCCACTGTTTGTAAAAAATAAAAAATAAAAAATTAAATTAAATTAATATATATATATATTCTTTTTTTTCTTCTTTTTTTTCAAACAGAGTGGTATCGGTATATATGAAGAGCTGTATACTACTTGGATGTAAAATGTAAAATCCTTATTAGTTTACAAGTTCATAAAACCCATGGGGTGGGGGGCTCCGATCTAATGGAGAGAGAGAAGGATTGGGAACAGGCTTCCTTGGTCGCGACACACACGACAGGCTAACCCTTAACACAGCACACGGAATGAAAACCCACTACAAGTCAGGCTAGCTTCACTAGCTTTAAGGCACGCTTTAAACACAGCACACGGAATGAAAACCCACTACAAGTCAGGCTAGCTTCACTAGCTTTAAGACACGCTTTAAACACAGCACACGGAATGAAAACCCACTACAAGTCAGGTTAGCTTCACTAGCTTTAAGGCACGCTTTAAACACAGCACACGGAATGAAAACCCACTACAAGTCAGGCTAGCTTCACTAGCTTTAAGGCACGCTTTAAACACAGCACACGGAATGAAAACCCACTACAAGTCAGGCTAGCTTCACTAGCTTTAAGGCACGCTTTAAACACAGCACACGGAATGAAAACCCACTACAAGTCAGGCTAGCTTCACTAGCTTTAAGGCACGCTTTAAACACAGCACACGGAATGAAAACCCACTACAAGTCAGGCTAGCTTCACTAGCTTTAAGGCACGCTTTAAACACAGCACACGGAATGAAAACCCACTACAAGTCAGGCTAGCTTCACTAGCTTTAAGGCACGCTTTAAACACAGCACACGGAATGAAAACCCACTACAAGTCAGGCTAGCTTCACTAGCTTTAAGGCACGCTTTAAACACAGCACACGGAATGAAAACCCACTACAAGTCAGGCTAGCTTCACTAGCTTTAAGGCACGCTTTAAACACAGCACACGGAATGAAAAGCCACTACAAGTCAGGCTAGCTTCACTAGCTTTAAGGCCCGCTTTAAACAGCACACAGAATGAAAACCCACTACAAGTCAGGCTAGCTTCACTAGCTTTAAGGCACGCTTTAAACACAGCACACAGAATGAAAAGCCACTACAAGTCAGGCTAGCTTCACTAGCTTTAAGGCCCGCTTTAAACACAGCACACAGAATGAAAACCCACTACAAGTCAGGCTAGCTTCACTAGCTTTAAGGCACGCTTTAAACACAGCACACGGAATGAAAACCCACTACAAGTCAGGCTAGCTTCACTAGCTTTAAGGCACGCTTTAAACACAGCACACGGAATGAAAAGCCACTACAAGTCAGGCTAGCTTCACTAGCTTTAAGGCACGCTTTAAACAGCACACAGAATGAAAACCCACTACAAGTCAGGCTAGCTTCACTAGCTTTAAGGCACGCTTTAAACACAGCACACGGAATGAAAAGCCACTACAAGTCAGGCTAGCTTCACTAGCTTTAAGGCACGCTTTAGACACAGCACACAGAGTCAACACACCACAAAACACGCGGCTAACCTGCAGCATATGGCGCCCGTTTAACCACAGACCCGTCACTCCTCCCCACGCAACCCCACCAATCAATACCACATAACAATAGGCCGACCTATACATAAACACTAAAACACGAAGTTAAAAGGAGAGGAATACTTAACTCGCCCACTTGGTGAGACCCTCCCCCGGGGTCTGAGCTTGTGCCGCCGTCCAACTCCCCGGGGTAACGGCTTTGCTGGACGGCGAAGACGGTAACTGGCTGTCGGCTGGTAGTGCGCTGTCACGACCGCACAGGGAGCGATGGCGGCCCAGCACTCTCTGTCGTGGACCCTGTTTTGACTACAGGAAGCACCCAGCCTCCCCTTCTCACACTCGCGCTGCAAACTCCCCCTGGCTAGCTGTGTTCGTCGCCGGCAGCTCTAGATGACTGCGAACGGCACCCTCCCTGCTGCCCCGGCATTGGTTAAGAGCGGCTATTGGCCCGCTCTCATTGGTCTGGAGCAGGCCAATAGCGATAGCTGCACAGCGATCACAACACAGTGTAGCGAGTGTCGGGAGAGAGAGGGCTACGTTCAAGTGTCATACAAGTATCGGAAATGGTATCGGTGCCCTATTTGTTGGTACTCGCCGATACCGATACCACCATTTTAGTATCGTATCGGTGCAACACTAACACTAACTGGTGCTTCTGGGGGGTTTATTTTGGGTTCTGTGGGCGGATGGAGACAGAACCACAGGACGAAGGAGCAGCTGGAAACATTGGGCCTCATGCAAGAACATTTTCGTATTCTTATTCTAAATTTCTCTTAATTTCTTCGTAAGGTCTCGTACGAACACGCCACGTCAGATTGTACAAACGCTCTTATCTTCGTAAAAAGTGTGTAAAGGACCTATGTAAATGATGAATGCCACCCGTGCGTAAGGCTGTGCTTCCTCTCTTCTGTTTCAGGAAGTGTTGAGTGTTGAGTCATGAGAATGGCATCAAGGCGCATAAAGAACAACTTTAGGGTCTCTGAGACTGAAGTTCTGAAACAGGATCTCAGATTTAGATCCCTTGGTGATCTAAATCACGATGGTTGCCATTCGTCTGTCTACACGGTCTCGGAACACACGCTCTCTTCCAAGAGCCTGACGCGCTAAGGCATCCAAAAGCAGCAAGTCGGCCGCTGGTTACGCTTCCCATTGACCTTGTTATATACAGAGTCAGATTAACCTTCAATTAGAGCATAATTTAAGTGAAACAGAATAATGTCAGCATCATTGTTAGGTATAATGTATATATTTATTTATGTTTGCTTCAAAGTAATTAAATATAAACTCCATTAGTCAAGCAAACTTGATTGGAATAACAGCGGACTACTTTAGGAAACTCCTACGACAGCTCTGGATCACTCGTAAATTCTGTTCGTACCTGAAAGAAAACGTAAAATACGAACAGATTGGTGAATGCGCAAATTCTCTCAAATCACTCGTACGCACCAGTTAAGAACAAATGTGTGCGTACGAACGGTTGGTGCATGAGGCCCAATGTGCAGGAGACAGAGCAGCTGGTCTCTGGACACCCAGAACTAACTGGTGCTTCTGGGGGGTTTACTTCGGGTTCTGTGGGGGACGGAGACAGAACCACAGGAGACAGAGCAGCTGGTGATCGGCCTGAAGGGCGTTTAAGGTCACATGTGATTACTGTGGTTACTGCTGAAACATTAAATATTTATCATGTCAGGTATCAGCAAACAGCGCAGGTACCAGCTGACTGCTGTTTGCACATCACGCTTTATGCATCAGGGCACAGACTCTTGATGGGGGTTGTTGTTCAGCTGACGGCAGACTTTCTTTGGGATTTTTGGGACTGTATGAGTTAAAGCTGTAAATAAAAGTAAAGTCTGACAGCATCGAGGGATTTTTATAATGCTTCAGATAGAAACTAGTTTCCTCTTCTTGTAAACAGCCTCTCTGTTCTGAAGAAATGAAAGTAGAGCAGGCACCATTTCAGATCAATGATACTGAGTTCCAGTTGAACCCTGATAAGATTTGAATGTCAAATGAGGACAAAGAGTAAAAGGGAAAGTTTCACATGGACATATTCAAACAAAGAGCAAATAGGCTTATTTAACTCCTTGAACTCCTAAGCTTATTAAAGATGGTGTACAGCAGAAGTAAAAGAGCATTTTATAGAACATTGGCTGCAGTCAAGATAGGTTTCTGTTTCCGAGAAGCAGTTAGAGTTCCCCTGCAGCTCTGTTCGTGCCTCACTAACCAACCACAGACCAGATTAGCCAGTCAGATGGAAACGCCCTCTGGGCAGCGATCCAAGCAGAGATCCTGTTTCTGAGAAACCACGAGGCGAGGTCACATTGTCCTTAAATTACCCTGAGACCAAACAGGCTTTTTATCGTGTTCAGCGTGATAGCTGAGATAAAACAGGCTTTTTATCAGCATTTTATAGCAGAATGACCTTTAACCCCTTAACGACTTAATTTATATAGCTGTATGTAAAAAAATGTTTTAGCCTTTAAGTAGATGGTAAATAATGCTGAGATTATTAATTTCACTTTTGCAGAACATGGACCTGCAGCCTCATGAGAAACTGCAGCTTTGCTCCACAGAACTCTTCCTCTTTCATAAGATATTTAGCAGAAGTTGCTGTTTCCTGTTTGTTTTCACAGCTCTGAGCCAACTGTAGCTGCACCGCCTCTGTCTGTCTGAATGAGGAAGTGTTTCAGCGCCTCCATCTTAGCAGCAGGCCGTCCTCACTATACATGTTGATATATTTAGAATAGAATGCCTTTTATTGTCACTATACAAGTATAATAAGATTAAAAGCATCTCCTTTCTCAGTGCAGACAAGAGCATATAAATAATATAAAATATAGTACAAAAGGGGTCGTGGGGGGTAGGTGCACAGATATATTACTATATATATAAATAAATATGCATTCAAGTGTGGGTTATTGCACATAACAGGATATTGCACAGTAATGGAATATTGCACAGAGGGGGGGGGGTCCTTGCTTTGATGCACCTGTAGCGCCTACCCGAGGGCAACAGGTCAATCAGTTCAAAGCCCGGGTGGGAGCTGTCCTAACAATGTTTTTTCCTCTGCTGAGGCAACGGGAAGTGTAGATGTCCGTCAGGGAGGGGAGAGGGCAGCCAATGATTTTCTGAGCTGCCTTGACTAGACTTGACTATGCAGCAGATTAGATGTTTATGGACCTTAAAGTGTCTCTAATCATCATGTTTGGTGACTGTGTGGCTTCTTCAAACATGTTCCCTGAATTATTGTTCAGAGACGCTGATCTTTAGCTGATCTTAGCTGAAACTCCGCCGGTTACAGCCCGCCCCAGCAGCTGGAGCTAACTGAATATTTCTGCCTTGTTTGGACTTGAACTCGGGGCAGATGTGTTCTGACTGGATGATGAGGGTGTGTTTCCTTTGTGGGAAGAAGCAGCAGAAAAAAACGCTCAATTATTTTAAAAACCACAGCGGAGTTCAAATGAAAACAAAGTGGGTGGAGCGTGCTGTGTTGGCAGCATTTTATGTGCTCAGAGAGCCAGAACTCTGACTGTTTGCCAAGATAAACAGAGATAAAAGAGGCTGAGAAAGATTAACAGGAGCAGCTTTGCAGGTCACAGTTTAACAGATAATGTTGGAGGACTTTATAGTTGTTGTTTTCACAGCTCTGAGCTAACCGTAGCTGCACCACCTCTGTCTGTCTGAATGAGGAAGTGTTTCATTCAGCAGGCCGTCCTCACTCTGAGTTTATTTCTGCAGATGTGAAGAAGCAGAAATATCAGAATAAACGGGCTGAGCTCCAGATAAAGGAGCCCGGCTGTCTGTCTGCTTCATCATTCCTGACACATGTGGAAAAGAATATTTCCAGGGAGCATTTTCCCTGACAGTGGCGGCTATAGACGGTGGGCGCTGCTACTCCAGGTAATACGGCAGCAGCCTCGCTCAGTCAGAACAGCAGAACAGCGCGCGGGAGCAGAGAGGAAGAGATTACAACATGGCTCCTCCTTTGTTTACAGGCTGGGACCGAAGAGAAAGAACGCTTATTAGACTCTGTTTTCTTGATTCTGATGTTTCTGTTTTCTTGATTCTGAAATAAAGGCTTTAAATCGATTTGCCTGGGACTCCCTTTATTTATGGTAAAAGCTGTTTACTGTATACGTGCACTCTGTTAATATGCACTCTGACAATACATATTATTGAAACCATGTGAACATAGGGGAAGGTTAGAGAGGACAGTAGGACACGAGCTGGACTTCGGTTCGGACCTTTTACTCGGAGGAAGTTTTAGTAACTGGACCTCGGTGGCTTTTAACTGAATAACCCTGATACAGCTGTTAGATCCAGAGTCAGCTGACACGCAAAGAGTTTATTTCTTTGTTTATTATGTGAAGGAAACGTCTCCAAAGTTCAGTGTAGGAAAAAGAAAAGATAATGGAGTTAATTATCTGTGGAAATAGTCAAACCAGCTCCTGCTTTGAAATTCAAATAAAAACACAAAGTACAAAGAGGGTGCAGCTGCTGTTGCTCGTCTGTGAGTTGGCGGCAGTTTATCTG